>NC_134691.1:286321836-286439336 GCF_050947455.1 Rhinoderma darwinii
AAATATATATAAATAGTGAGACACACTAAGGCCTCATGCACACGACCGTAGCCATGTGATCTTTGGGTCGACCTGCCCCGGAGTGTCACCCGCAAATCCATTATTTTCTATGAGCCTGGACCGCAGAACACGGCCGTAATAAGACATGTCCGTTCTTTCCGCGGTCCAGGGTCCTGGGCCATGCACAGACCTTGGAAACCACGGTCTTTTGCATGGGCCCATAGGAGTGAATGGGGCCGCAATTCTCTCGTGGATTTTCGGGGGAATTGCGCCCACAAAAGCACGTTAGTGTGTATGGGGCCTTACATACATTTATAGTAAATGATGTAAAAAAAAAAAGAAACGTTTTACCATTGTTTGGAGTAGTGTTTGGTGTTGGCTTCACTGTAAGGCCCTGTTCACACAGTTATTTGCAGGCAGAAAATTCTGCCTCAAAATTTCGCTTGAATTTTCAGGCAGATTTTGATCTGCCTCCATGCCGTTTGCCACGATTTTCGCCTGCGGGCATTGAGCGCAACGGGCAAAAACGCTGCGAAAAACGCTTTCTCTGTCTCCCATAGATGTCAGAGGGAGGTCAGAGTAAACGCCCGAAGATAGGGCATGTCGCTTCTTTTTCCCTCAATGGCCGCGGGCAAAAAACGTGGCAAACGGCGTGCAGGCAGGTCAAAATCTGCCTCCAAATTCAAGACAGAATCTTGATGCAGAATTTTCTGCCAGCAAAAAAAACTCAGTGTGAACAGGGCCTAATACAGGATCTATTGGAACAGATCCAGCAGCAGGTGAGGTAAATGTGCTGACTGGATTGTGTGTACCAAGATGTCTGACTTAGGTGGAGTGGGCAAACTTAGGGCATGTTCACACGGCCTATTTTCGTCCGTTTTTCGGGCCGTAAACTCCCGAAAAACGACCGAAAAATCCAAAGCAGAACGCCTCCAAACATCTGCCCATTGATTTCAATGGGAAAACGGCGTTCTGTTCCGAGGGAGCGTTTTTTGATGTGTTTTTTACACATAAAAAAACGACCGCGAAAAGGAAGTGCAGGAAACCTCTTGAGACGTTTTTGGAGCCGTTTTCCATAGACTGTAGTGAAAAAAGCTCCAAAAACGGGCGTAAAAAACGCAGCGAAAATCGCGATTTGCACAAAAAACTTCTGAAAATCAGGAGCTGTTTTCTCTTGAAAACGGCTCCGTATTTTGAGACGTCTTTGCCTGTGAACATACCCTGACATTTATCAGGCTGTGGAAGGGGCGGGGGAGGGAGACGGGTGCCTGGACTTAGATCAGGGATAGATGGAGGCACAAAGGATAATGATGATTATTACTGTGTTAGGGCTTATTCAGACGAACGTGTAATACGTCCGTGCAACGCGTGTGATTTTCACGCGCCTCGCACGGACCTATATTAGTCTATGGGGCCGTGCAGACTGTCAGTGAGTTTCATGCAGCGTGTGTCCGCTGCGTAAAACTCACGACATGTCCGATATTTGTGTGTTCGCGCATCACGCACCCATTGAAGTCAATGGGTGCGTGAAAATCAATCGCAGCACACGGAAGCACTTGCGTGATTCGCGCAACAGCAGTAAAAAGTATGAATGAAAACAGAAAAGCACCACGTGCTTTTCTGTTTACAAACATATAAACAGTGTCATAATGATGGCGGCTGCGCGAAAATCACACAGCCACGCATCATACGCGGCTGACACACGGAGCTGTTATGTACCTTTTGCGCGCAGAAAACGATGTGTTTTTTGCGCAAGCAAAAGGCACACGCTGGTGTAATCCGGCCTCAGACAGTGTGCAGGGAGGGAGCGTCTGCCTGTAATCTGGAATTAGAGCAGGGAAGGACATGTGACCATAGAGGGGCGTGGCAGTATGCAAATAGCTGAGGTGCTTTGGAGGAAGGGGGAGGATGCAACTGTTTCCTCAGATGCAGCCGGGGATCATGGGTATAGTGGGTTACAAGACAGGAAACAGCCAGTAAGGGATGTAAACAAACAGCAAGGGATGTAAACAAACAGAAAAAGCAGCAGTGACGATGGAAATCAAACAGAAACTGGTTAGAAGTTTAATAAGGGGTATTAGGGAAGGCAAATCAAGGCTGGGGGACATTTTTTAGAAATTTTTTTTTTCCTGGACAACCCCTTTAATAGTTTTTTTTAATTACAACATTTAATATTTTTACTTAATACCCAGATTCAAGAACTCCAAAAGGGGCAGAAGTGACAATATTGTGCCCAGATCATGTGCTTTTGGAGCAGGTTCATTCCAGAAATATGAAGTATCTATAGCACGTGAAGCATTAAAGCCAGCTGACATTACCTTTTAAATATTGTCTCTTTCGTAGTATCTCCCGTAGAGCGCTGCGGTCACTAACCCCAGTTCCAGTCCCGTTTTATTCATATAACAATTCTGGCCCTTCCAGCCCCAGTGGTCGGGTAACTGTAAAGTGACTCCTGATGTGACTATCATGGGGAATATGTATTTGGTAGTAAAGGTGCCCCATAGCTGGAAGGTCATGGTGCTGCTCGCGTCTGTCACTTCCTGACCACAAGTTTCCTTATCCAAACCAGAACATTTTACTAGTGCACAAATCTGAAGGGAATACGTGCCATGTACTGTGTGAAGACCATCAAATACCCCAAGTGCGTAAAGCTCATTGGACATATTGTGTTTCCTGTAAGTAAGATAGCAGCACAGTGTGCCAGCACATACATGGACTTTCCCTTCATTGTCTTTTAGAAGAATGAAAGTGAAGTTGTCATACATCATCTCGGCATAAAATAAAGATGGTGGTCTCTGGTGCCCTATTAATTCCATGCATTGTTCGGTCTCGTCCATCTGGTCACAGTTCTGAGCAGTAGTAAGGAAGCGACTGCCTCCAAGTGAGTCGCTGTTCTCCAGTGAAACCTTTTCGTCATGTCCTGGGCACATTTCTTTGGATGGATCCACGGGAACCTTGGCTACAATGAGGTGACCTTGTTTGGTGTCCATATCATAGTGGTAGGAAGAGTTTGAAGGACTGAATATGCCACTTCCAGTCATTCCAAGGGTTGCATGGTGGATGTTTGCAGCTAAGATGTTTACATTGAACCTGGTTGCAAAAGCTCTCTGAATCTGAATGGAAGAAAGAAGAGGCAACTGATTCATCCAAGCTGTTGGATACAGGAGATGCTTCACCTGGTGCTTTTCAATGAGACTGACGACTGGCTCATAGAACAAGATATCAAAACAAGTAACGAGTCCAAACCTGCCAAAATGTGTATCAAAAACTGCATACTGGACATCTGTGGGGGTGTCAAAACTAAACTCAAAATATAAATTTTGTTTGAAATAAGTGGCAACCAGCACCCCCTTGTCATTAAACACCACATCAGTGTTAAACTGGTATCTTCCATCTGGTGGGCACTGAGGGTCCAGGGGGTCACATGGCCTCTTAGTTCCTAGATTTGCAACCACAAACATAGCACTTTCTGTTGCCATGCAGCTAAGCCTCCGCAGGACCTGTAGACAATAAAGAAGATCTTGAAACGATTATACATGAATTTTTTCTCGGTACTGCGGTTTAGAATTCTAAACATAATATATCACTAGAGACTCTAATTCATTAAATTGATATTTCAAAATTGAAATAAGAAGCTTATACACATATGCAAGTCTGCAAAAAAAAAAAAAAAAACACGATACGAATACTCTGGTCCTGATTCAAGGTCCGTGCTGCATCATCTTTCCAATTTATTCTCAGTGTGCACTTGAAATGTGTATTGTGACAGCTACATATTGACCAGAATGGGTACCAGAATGTCATAATATGTATTACAACTGCATATAAAGCTGAATGCTGGGGAAATGAATGCTCAGATAGCCCACAAGGTTCACAAGCCATAACTATAATAAAAATTAAGGCTTATTTCAAACTCAGATATTTATGCCAAATCCACAGGATATGCCATTAATGTCTCATAGCTCCACCTCTAGGACTTCCACCTACATCGAGATATGGATATGCCATAAATGTCTAATTTGGGACATAATGAGATTCGTAAATAGCAGCAACAGATTTTTTTAAATTAAAAACAAACTGAAAAATAAGTAAAACAATAGTAAAAAATGAGATATGTTACACAGATGCTGGACTGGATAATCAATATATATTTTTCTAGTGCTTTATTTTATTCCAATTAGAAACAAACAGTCATTATGGTAATATTCTATTCCTCCCCACACCACCGTGACCCAGCCTTGAGGTTCCTATGTAGTACATTATATTTAGTACTACTAGTCCGTTTTCATTTAGTTCTTCCTCTTTTTCTTTTATTTCTAAATAGGACATATGTGAAGGGGTTGTTTTGATGAGACAGCCCATTTATCATGCCCTACAAGGATAATAAAGGATTCTGTAAAAAGGACTCCAGCATTTTAAAGGGAATGTGTTGCTAGCAAAAAATGTATATTTTTTTTTAGTTAAACAATTAGTGTGTAGGTGATTAAACATTGTTCTAATTTTTTTACATTTTTTCACGAGTCAGGAAATATTATAAATTAGATTCTAATTTATAATATTTCCCAGTGCTGGTCACTAGATGGAGCAATTCCCAAAATTGCAGCATTGCATGTGGTAAAGCAACCACATTGCTTTATGCTTCAAAATTGGAAAAAAATCCCTCGCTCTAGTGAGCTCTCAGAATCCCCCCCTCCTTTATCCTGGCTAGTGCCGGGAGAAACGAGGGGATTGAACGGTCAAACCTCCTACACTGTGTGTCGCCATTTTTTGAGCTAACACACAGTGTAGTAGGTTAACATACAGTAGTAAACACACAGTAAAACACTTACATACACAGAAATAACTTACCTGCTCCTGCCGCCGCCGCCGCTCCCTCCGGTCCGTCCGCTCCGTCTGCTGCCGCTGCTCCAAATGCACAAGTCCGGAAGCCGCGACCGGATGTAGTAATCTTACTGTCCGGCCGCGACTTCCGGTCCACGGGAAAATGGCGCCGGACGGCGCACAGTTCAACTTGGACTGTGTGGGAGCGGCGCATGCGCCGTTCCCACACAGACGGCGTACACCATAGTGGATGGAACGGGCCCCGTTCGCATTCACTATGGGACTGTAGCTGCCGTATTCCATGTCTGTATGTGTCGTTAATCGACACATACAGAAATGGAAAAAAAAATGGCAGCCCCCATAGGGAAGAAAAAGTAAAAAAATAAAAAAAAGTAACACACAAACACACAAATAAATATAAACGTTCTTAATAAAACACTAACATCAAACTGATATAAAAAAAAAAATTTTGGTGACACTGTTCCTTTAAGGGTATGTTCACACGACAACGCAAAATACGTCTGAAATTACGGAGCTGTTTTCAGGCGAAAGCAGCTCCTGAATTTCAGAAGTTTTTTGCATGTATTCACGTCTTTTACGGACGTAATTGGAGCGGTTCTTCATTGGAGTCAATGAAAAACAGCTCCAAAAACGTCCCAAAAAGTGTCCTGCACTTCTTTGACGCGGGCGTAATTTTACGCGCTGTCTTTTGACAGCGACGCGTAATATTACACCTCGTCTGAACAGAACATCGTAAGACCCATTGGAAGCAATGGGCAGATGTTTGCAGACGTATTGGAGCTGTCTTTTCAGGCGTAATTCGAGGCGTAAAACGCCTGAATTACGTCTGAAAATATACGTCGTGTGCACATTCCCTAAAATACAATTTTGTTATCTATTTATGAACCATCAAACTGATTATAACGTCTAACATGTTTTCGACCACAGATCCTTATTCATAGCCGACATTGCCACAACATCGTATAAGTCAAGCAAACAAACTATTCATTCCAATATAGAGCGTTGTTTACATCAGACAAACCATGTAACTTAGTCATTTATGAAATCTAGTACATTTCAATAGAAAAAAAAGCTTTTTGGAAATTTTAATAATGTCAAAATTATATTTTCAAAAGTGGATAAATCATTTTAGCTCAGCAGAACAAGGAGGAAATGGTTAAAATGATTTAGGGCGCTACAACTTTACTGATAACAGCAAATTGAGGCAGAGAGTGAATAATCTATTCCTACCAGTTTGTAAATCCACCGATGCCGTAGTGTATGGGTTCAAAGAGTGGTGAAGGTTTACTTTGTGGTACAACTGGCAACTTGTTCCAGCACAGACTAGAGACGTTGCTGTAGGTTTATTTATGGTCATAGATATTTTATCTTTTGCGCTCTATTTTACATATCACTATCTAAGCACAAAGTATTTTAATGGAAAACTGGACATGCATATATGTCATCGTTTATCTATCGCGGTGTAGAATGCCAGAGCTACTGTGCTCCGAATTTCTTACCAAAGTCAATCCTTAGTACTGGGTGTAAGCTTTTTATTGTATTTATGAAATATTTAAGTATTGCCCTTTTGTTTTCAAAATTGATCCATTGATGAGCCTGAGTTCACATTGTGCGTTTTTGGTGCTTTTCATAATCACTGGCAAAAAGAATGTGTTTTTTAAATCCCCGCACGTTTTTACAAAGAGTTTCAGCTGTAATCTGCTTTTTAACAAATACACAATTTGTACCCAGTTTTTTACATGCAAGGCTCAGGAAAATCTAATTCCCTATACCCTTCATGCACAACACCTGGGCCTGCTGTGCCATAGGCATAGTACACGCTGTTCTAAATAGTAGCCTGTATTCTGCTGATGTCTCACATGACAACAAAAAATTCTCTTTTTTACCCATCACTGGCACACTCTAATATTGGTTGTTCTAGCATACAAAGGCAGCAATTCGGATAATAGAGGTTTATTACAGAATTAGGCCTCATGCACACGACCGTAAAAACTCCCGTTATTACGGGTCGTAATTACGACCCGTAATAACGGGCTCATAGACTTCTATTGGCGACGGGTGCCTTCCCGTTTTCTCACGGGAAGGTGCCCGTGCCGTTGAAAAAGATAGAACATGTCCTATTTCAGGCCGTAATAACGGCACGGACAGTCCATAGAAGTCTATGGAGCTCTCGTAATGACGGGTGGCTACATGTGTGCACCCGTCATTACGGCAGCGTTGCTAAGCGACGTCAGTAAATAGTCACTGTCCAGGGAGCTGAAAGAGTTAACTGATCGGCAGTAACTCTTTCAGCACCCTGGACAGTGACTACCGATCAGTATAAACCTGTAAAAAATAAAAATAAAAGACGTTCATACTTACAGAGAACTTCCTGCTTCCTCCAGTCCGATCTCCCGCCCGTTGCCTTGGTGACGCGTCCCTCTCGACATCCGGCCCGACGTCCTGGATGACGTTTCAGGCCATGTGACCGCTGCAGCCAATCACAGGTCAATCACAGGCTGCAGCGGTCACATGGACTGCCGCGTCAAGCAGGGATGTCGGGCTGGATGTGAAGAGAGGGACGCGTCACCAAGACAACGGCCGGATAAGTATGAATTTCTTTAACTTTTATTACAGAAAGGGCTGTCCCTTCTCTCTATCCTGCACTGATAGAGAGAAGGCGCTGCCGATTAGTGCAGTGCTATTTTGCCGCCAAAAACATGCCCGTAAATTCGGGTGGAATACGGGTGACACCGGATCCATATTTACGGGCACGGGTTCGTAAATACTGGTGCAAAACGGTCGTGTGCATGAGGCCTTACTAGGTAAATATGCCATAAAATAAAGTCTGCCGTTCCGTTCTAAACAGTAAAACGTATAATGTAGTATAAAAGAAGAATAAAAAAAACACAATTTCACGACTGCTGTTAGTAATCATGTAACACTATAGGAATAAAGTAACAAATCTGAATCAATTTGATACTAAGGGAAGCGCAGAAGAACCTCTTGATAAATGTTACAGTTTGTCTGTGACATGTTACTTTCTTTTATCTGCACTTGTGCCTCTAAAGTGTTCATTCCCTTTGATGTGAGTAATGATCTAAGACAAGCATGTTAGCTTCGGAATTCTGTTTACAGCCTACGCAATGTCAGCCTTTTATATTTAGTATTACATACCTGGAAACATAGGGACTATCTGATACTACTCTTTATACATTATGCGAACAAGATTTAAGGGTCCTGTTACACGGCCCGACGTGGGCCGTGTAAATGGGCGCCGATTAAAGAGACAGCTCTTTTATCGGCGTTCATTTGCTCCTTTCACATGAATCAATGATTGCTTATGTATAGGGATGAGCGATCGTTACTCTGATCGCTCATCCCCTACATTTTCATCATGTCGCAGTGCCTACAACAATGATTTTTAATGCTGCGCAAAAGAGCAGATGAGCATTTGCCCGATCATTGGCCCGTGTAATAGGGCCTTAACCCTCTCAATCAATGACATTGAGAGAAGGAAATGAGAAGGTTGATCAAGTATGTTATGCATATATTTATAGTGTTATAAACATGTACCAAATGTGCATGTGATAATGGTCATATTAGTGGGGGTCTGGCAGCTGGGACCCCAAACTATTTTTTGGCTAGCTGTTACCTGTCCTTTAATAGCCACATTGCCAAAGTTATTCAAAATAAAAGCTTTACTTCTTGACTTAAAATTGTATTTCTAAATAAATTGTGCATGTAAAGGCAAGCTATCACCAGAAGAGAATCCTTTTAAGTTAAGGTGGGTCCTGTACCCACTAATACCACAAATTCTCACTCCTGCCTTCTTGGGACATCTATTAGGCTCTGTTCACATCACGCTTGTGATGTACGTTTAGCTTGTACGCCAGGAAATCTTCTGGTGTACACACTAAACGTGTCCATGAAACTCCATTAGCCCGACGGAGGACAAAAGAGTGTAATTCTAACTTCTGTCAGGCCTTTTCTATTTGAGGTATGGAATACCATAGTAGATTATGTAATTCCATAAAACAGGATACCACAAAAAAAAAGTATACCCTGTGTAGCGTCCATGGCCGCGGGCCGTCTGGTTTACTTACCTCCCGACGCCCGCAGCCTTGGATCTGTGAGCGTTGGTCCCCATCTCCTTCCTAGGAGACGCCAGCGCTCACTTCCTCTCCTGTTCGCCGTGTCCCGTAGGGTGCGTACGCTCGTGCCCGCTTTTAAAGGGCCAGCGCGCACACATGAAAACAATCATCATCAACTCACATGATTTCATGGACTATTAGAAGGCCCCTGCCCTTCTGATCCTTGCCTGAGCGTTGATTGTCGTATCCTAGTTTGTCTAAGCAAATGGTCTCCTAGTGTTTTCCAGTTCCTAGTGTTTTCCAGTTCCCAGTGTTCCCTGTTCCTGTATCCCGTATCCTAGTCAAGTGCCGTGCTGTGCTGTAGTCGTGCTGTGCTGAATTCTACGCCTGTCCTGCTACTCCACGCCTGACGTCGACCAGCTGCCTAGTCCCAACCGAGCCTGCCTTGCTACTGTCCGAGCTGCCAGTTACCCTATACGAACTATAGACTGTGACCTGCGCCCTGTTGGCCAGCTGCCATACCGCCAAGGCTGAACCGTCCAGTGGGTCCACGAACCCTACGTAACACCCTGCAGTATACTTCTTTTTTTTATGGGAGCCTATGGGCGACATATGCCATTATATGGCATAGGTCAAAGGCATCTATTAATTGTGTACGTCTTGAGATTTTCAGTAGCTCTTTATGATGTATACATTAAACGTTTCCCATAATAGTCTATGGGTGATGGATACCACTGTTAGGCAACCGTCACAACCTAAGCTTAACCTAGACGTCTGGAGCTTTTTCTAGTCAATGCGTTAAACGAAGGCCAAAAACTTGATGTGAATGGGGCCTTCGATGTCATAACTTAAATTGCAGATTCCCTTTAAATTACAATTTACTAGGATCCAGGGACTGACATTTCTGGGGAAGGGTCCATAACTGTTGATTCAGGCCTCTTAATGGCTTTTAAGTACAATGAAATATTGTTTCAAAAAAAATTCTCACACTTAGCGTGTGTGACAATTAACAAGAAAAAGGGGACCATCAATAAAATTGAGTTATTGTGCAAGAACTAGTAGTTTAAATTGTCAACAATTGTGTAAATACCCATATTAGCGATCAGTTCTAACCTCAGTATCCTGAAACCTGTCCTGCTCTCGACATGGGTTCCATGGCAGCACATTTGGAGGAGGCAGATAATCCAAGTATGGGTAAATGGATGCTCGGCTGTAGTTAAAGCCATGGATTCCATCTTCAGGGAAGACAATGATTTCAACACCCTGGTGAAGAGGAAAACTGTCATTAAAATGCATTTCATTCAACACATCTGCCTAATAAAAATAAAGGGGTTGAAACACCAAATTGTCAAGGGAAAAATTGAAGCATCTTAAGTACTTATGGCATATCTACAAGATATAACATAAATACCTATTAGTTGCAGGTCCCACCTCTGGACCTCACATATCGGGAGAGCGGAGTTTATGGAGTGGTGGCCACTCTTTGACACGGCTGTCTCCAGACTGGTGACAGTTCTAGGGCATTTATGTAATTCCATCCGGATATGTCATAAATGCTTAAAGGGGACCCATCACGTCTCCTGACATGTCTATTTTAATACACACTTGTTTTCCCTATGAAATAACAATTCTGGAACCTACTTTCGTTAAACTCTGTGTTGTGCTGTTCCTCTGTTATTCCTCCTAGAAATTTATGAATAAATGGACAACAGAGCAGGTACCATTCCCCTTGTCAAAGGGATGTGTCTTTACACACTCTTACTCTGTCAACACTGAATGGACATTGTCAGTCTGTGTAGGGACACTCCCCCAACAATTTATTCATACATTTTTAGGAGGAATAACAGAGGAACGGCACAACATAGAGTTGTTTTTTCATGGGGAATACAATTATTTAATAAAACTGACATGTCAGGAGAGGTGAAGGTCCTCTTTAAGATGGGAATACCCCTCTAGAGGAATTGTACCATCAGTAAAAACCCTTCCTCCCTCCAAAAAAAGCTCCCGGCAATAGAAGCATCTGGGCCTGTGGAACAGCAAATCCGGGCTCAAAGGTTTATCCGTGATATTTATAAATATTGTAAAACAGAATTCTGGCACTATAACTCTTTAACCCATTCCCGCTCCTGGACGTACTATTAGGTCATGGTAACTGTATAGTTCGCGCTCCATTACCTATTAGTACGTCACGGGAGTAACGGCCATTTCGTCCGTCTTCCCCGACACATGCAGAAGCTGTGACAGCTGCCGTCTCGTACAGCAGTTGCCGCAGCTCCTATCCCGGGGACCGATAGCTGTGGCTCCACTGATTAACCCCTTAAAAGCCGGGTTCAATAGCGATCGCGGCTTTTTAGCGGTTAAACCACCATCGACGGCCCGCTACATGATAGCGGATAGCGATGGTTGCTATTGCAACCGAACGCCTAATAATGGCGTCCGGCTATGCCATCTACGGAAGCCTAGTGGGTCCCGACAAAGTCAGGACCCACTATGCTTGCTGTCAGTGAGTAGCTGACAGCTCTAATACACTGCACTACGCATGTAGTGCAGTGTAATAGAATTGCGATCAGGGCCTCCTGCCCTCAAGTCCCCTAGTGGGACAAAGCAATAAAAAGTAAAAAAAAAGTAATAAAAAGTAAAAATCCCCCTTTTTCCCTTATCAGTCCTTTTTTATTAATAAAAATAAATAAATAAACAAATAAACTATACATAATTAGGTATCGCCGCGTCCGTAATGGCCTGACCTACAAAATTATTTTGTTATTTATCCCGCGCGGTGAACGCCATAAAAGAAAATAATAATAAACCGTACCAGAATCACAATTGTTTGGTCACTTCACCTCCCAAAAAATGGAATAAAAAGAGAGATAAAAAAGTCGCATGTACCTAAAAATTGTACTGATCTAAACTACAGTTCGTTACGCAAAAAAACAAGTCCTCACACGGCTTTCTTGATGGAAAAATAAAAAAGTTCTGCCTCTTAGAATAAGGCAACACAAAAAGAAAATGATTTTTTACAAATAGTAATTTTATTGTACAAACGCCATAAGACATATAAAAACTATAAACATCTGGTATCGCCGTAATCGTATCGCCCCGCAGAATAAAGTGAAAATGTCATTTATAGCGCACAGTGAACTCTGTAAAAAAAATATTTGAATAAAAACCAATAGTCGAATTGCTGTTTTTTAGTCACCACGCCACTTAAAAATAGAATAAAAACTGATCAAAAAGCCGCATGCACCCCAAGAAAACTACAATGAATTCCTCAAGGTGTCTAGTTTCCAAAATTGGGTAACTTTTGGGGGGTTTCCACTGTTTTGGCACCACAAGACCTCTTCAAACCGGACATGGTGCCTAATAAAAAGGAGGCCTCATAATCCTCTAGGTGGTACTTTGATTCGGAGGCCGGTGCTTCAGTCCATTAGTGTACTAGGGCCACATGTGGGATATTTATCAAAATTGAAGAACCTGGGCAATAAGTATTGAGTTGCGTTTCCCTGGTAAAACCTTCTGTTTTATAGAATAAAATGGAATAAAAAGGATTTTCTGACAACAAAAAAAAGAAATATGTGCATTTCACCTCTACTTTGCTCTAAATTCCTGTGAAACATCTAAAGGGTTAATAAACTTTCTAAATGCTGTTGTGAATACTTTGAGGGGTGTAGTTTCTAAAATGGGGTGTTTGATAGGGGTTTCTAATATATAGGCCCTACAAAGCAACTTCAGAACTCAACTGGAACCTAAAAAATAATAATTAGGCAATACTTCGCTTCTTACATTATTAATGAACAGTGCCCACCCGGACAGGACCCCAGTTTTGACCGTTTGTATAAACGGAGACCCCTATTAGACCATTTCAGTGCCCGGTTTTCCCAAGCATACACCCCCGAGAAGTGTATTTCTATTGATGAGTCCTTAGTACATTTTAAAGGGAGGCTTCAATTCCGCCAGTACCTGCCGAGTAAGGGGGCAAGGTATGGCGTGAAGATGTATAAGCTGTGCGTGAGTGCATCAGGGTATACCTACAAATTTAGGAGATATGAAGGGAAGGACACCAGTTGGTATTCAGCCCCCATAATGCCCCCCTTACTGGGAGGTAATGCAAAAATTGTGTGGGATTTGGTGCACCCACTGCTGGATCAGGGTTACCACCACTACCTGGATAATTTTTATACCAGCGTCCCACTCTTCAAGTGCCTCGCTTCCAGAAGTCCTGCGGCATGCGGCACTGCTAGAAGAAATCTGAGAGGCCTCCCTAAGACTCTGCTTGGGCAAACAAGAAGGGGTGAGAGCAGGGCACATTCTAGTAGCAACATATTGTGTGTCACGTACAAGGACAAGAGAGATGTCCTTGTATTGACAACAATACATGGCCACACCAGTACCCACGTACCTGTACGAGGTACCAGTACAGAGACCCCCAAACCAGACTGCATCCTGGACTACAATAGGTACATGGGAGGGGTGGACTTGTCAGATCAAGTCCTGAAGCCCACAGCACCATACGGTGTGGTATAAGAAGCTGGCCGTGCACATCATACCGATGGCATTGTACAATGCGTACGTGCTACGTCGATGTGCAGGCCAGAGGGGAACTTTCCTGGAATTTCAAGAGATGGTTATCAAGAAACTAATCTTTAGGGACCAAGAAGGGTGGGGCCTCCAGTACTTCTGGAAGCGAGGCCACACGCATCGTTCCAGGAGAAGTTCCCCAAACTGGCAAGAAGGGAAAAAGTCAAAAGAGGTGCAAAGTCTGCTCAAAGAGGGGGATAAGGGAGGACACAATATATCAATGTGACACGTGTCCCGAAAAACCAGGGCTCTATATGAAAGAGTGTTTTAATATTTATCATACATGCCTTAGATTTCTACCCTGATGCACTCCGCACAGCTTATCCCCCTCATCTTTCCCTTCTGAGCCCTGCTGTGTGCCCAGGCAGCTGATAACAGCCGCATGTAGGGTATTGCCGTACCCAGGAGCACCCACATTACCGCTTATGGGGTGTATATCTCCGGTGGCGCATGCTGGGCACAATATATTGGACACTGAAATGGCATAGATATATAGAAAATTGCAAATCTCACACTGCACCATCTACTGCTCATTACTTTTCAGACAATACCTGTGGGGTCAAAATGCTCACTACACCTCTAGATGAATGCTTTAAGGGGTGTCGATTTTAAATGGGGTCACTTCTTGGGTGTTTCAACTGTACTGGTACCTCAGGGGCTTCTGCATTCACGACTTAGCACCAGAAAAGCTCCAGTAGGCCAAATGGTGATCCTTCCCTTCTAAGCCCTGCCATATGCCAAGGCAGCAGATAACAGCCACATGTAGGGTATTGCCGTACCCAGGAGCACCCACATTACCGTTTATGGGGTGTATATCTCCGGTGGCGCATGCTGGGCACAATATATTGGACACTGAAATGGCATAGATATATAGAAAATGGCAAATCTCACACTGCACCATCTGCTGCTCATTACCTTTCAGACAATACCTTGAGGGGTGTAGTTTCCAAAATGGGGTCACTTTTGGGGGATTCCTACTATTTTGGCACCTCAACACCTCTTCAAACCTGGCATGCTGCCTAAAATATATTCTAATAAAAAAAGAGGCCCCAAAATCCACTAGGTGCTCCAATGCTTCTGAGGCCTGTGTTTTAGTCCACGAGCACACTAGAGCCACATGTGGGACATTTCTAAAAACGGCAGAATCTGGACAATACATATTTTTATTTTTTTAAACTCGTTTTATTGAAAGAATTTGCACAATACAAATGTCCGTAGTACATAACAGCAAAGAAACACATTTAGGTAGTCATACATTACATGAACATAGAGGCATAGTAGCAATGGTGGTATTTAACAGGTCATAAACATATTAGATCACATATTTGACCCTCAATAAGAACATCCCAGCGGGCAATATACTTTTTAAGGCCAATTTTTAAGTTATTTCAGACAAAACATAGAAATCCTGCAAGTAACCAATCATGCAACATCCGCCCTCCTCAAGGTTGTAGCAACTGGTCCCTCAGATCTGTGAATCTATGCAGAGTGTACAGGGTGCACGATGAGTCAGACCAAATCTGCCATATTTTATAAAATTTACTAATACACCCTCTTTTCTTATATAAAACTCGCTCATATGGAATAATGGAATTAATCAGCGATTTCCATTTCGTCACCCTAGGAGGCCTCTGATCCATCCACCGAAGTGCGATGGTTTTCCTTGCCATAAACAATACCTCCTGCAATAGAATACGCATGTGGAATGGCCACTGATCCTCAGGCAGCACCCCAAATAGACAGATCTTGGGTGAAAGGGGGATCGGCTGCTTCACCACTTCCTCAACCACTTTCAACACATCCCCCCAAAAAGAGGCCACCATTGGACAATCCCAGATCATATGCCAGAAATCAGATCTGGGAAAACGGCATCTATGACATTCAGTGCTAGGATATCTACCCATTCTATGCAATCTCACCGGCGTGAGATAACTCTGATGAACTATAGATAATTGAATCATTTTGTTATTTGCCGCCGGTGAGACAGAAATAGGAGATGAAAGTACATCCTCCCATTCCTCCCCCGTCAGATCTGGTATCAAGCCCTCCCATTTATCCTTTACCGGTAACTTGACATTGGCCAGTTTAGCTTGTATAAGAGCAGTGTAGACAGCCGAGATCAGCCCCCGGGGGCCCTGTGATCCAAAGACACCAATCAGAGGGAATCGTGAGAATTCGTGGTCTGACCTAGGGTATTGACTTGCGAGAGCATGTCGCAGATATCTATAGAAGCTTTTTCTAGGGATTTGGAAGTCCTCTTGCATTTGTGTAAAGGATTTAAAGGCATTATCAGTATACACATCCCCAATTCTACACATCTCAAAGCCACACCAGAAAGGGGGGGCTTGCCCCTCCATTAGATGAAAAAGGGGATTATCCCACAGTGGCATGTCCACCTGTATATCTACATATGCATAAATTTGTTTGGCAGCCATCCAGGCCTGCACTGCCACCCTGTGGATTGGAAGCATTTCTTTATAGGTTCCCGGGGAGCTTTCCAGCACTGGCCAAAGATGTGTAAGATGCAAATATGTAGCGAGGTGCTGTTCCCTCGTTGGTAACGGATCCGACCCTGTCCATAGCTGTAGATACCTCAGCTGCCCAGCTAGATAATACATAAACAGGTCCGGCAGTGCCATCCCTCCCTCATGTTTAGGTCTCTGCAGAGTGGACAAGCTAAGTTTGGATCTGTTGGATCCCCATATAAAAGCCGGGAATAATGCATGTAGGGATTTAAAAAAGGCCTTATATACTGGTATGGCTGCGTGCTCCAGGACATATAGACATTTTGGCAGAATAACCATTCTAATTAAATTTACGCGGCCCGTCACTGCCAATGGAAGGGCCCCCCACACCTTGAATTTGAGCTTAATATAATCTAACAGAGGCAATATATTGGTAATTCGATCCTGCCTATAGTCTCGGTTTATAATAATACAAAAGGTATTTAAAGGACGACACCACCTGCAAACCGTGCTCAGCATCCGCCCACCCTACTTCCTTCAAAGGCATGAAAAATGATTTATTCCAATTAACGTATAGGCCAGAAAATCTACCGAACTGGTTCAGGATTTCAATAGCTAGCCCCAAGTTGTCCCTCGGGTATGACATGTACAATATCACGTCATCTGCGTACAAACTAATCCTCTCCTCTCTTCCCCCCAACACTATTCCCCGATATTCTGGGTGCGTTCTGATACGTATCGCCAAAGGTTCAATAGCTACTGCGAACAATAGCGGGGAGAGAGGGCACCCCTGCCTAGTACCTGTATGGAGTTGAAAATAGGGGGACATTATACCATTAATCAAAATTTGCGCCCTCGGATCCTTATACAGGATTGTTATCCATTTAATGAAAGTTGGGCCAAAACCAAACCTCTGTAATGTTTCAAACAAATATGCCCACTCAACGGAATCGAAGGCCTTGGCCGCATCAAGAGATGCCATTGCCCAGTCCTCCTTCAGTGCCTCACCTATTTGAGCCAAAATTTGAACCTTGCGTATATTGTCAGATGTGGACCTCCCAGGCATGAAGCCCGCCTGATCCGGGTGAATGAGTTGTAATATCACCTTATTCAATCTATTTGCCAGTACCTTTGCAAGTAGCTTGTAATCTAGATTCAATAATGAAATAGGACGGTAAGAACTACATTCACTAGGGTCTTTGTCAGGTTTTAGTAACACTACAATTGTGGCGTCATAGAAGCTGTCCGGAAGTTTTCCCTCCCTCAGGGCATGAGAATACATAGAGCATAATGGGGGAATGAGCTGGTCAGAATAACGAAGGTATACCTCCAGTGGAACCCCGTCCGGGCCCGAAGCCTTACCCTTCGACATATCCCTCAATGCCTGTGTAACCTCGTCTTCCGTAATGTCAAGTTCTAACATGTCCCTGCCTGCCACATCTAACTGTGGAAATTTCAATTCCTCCAAATATGATATGCACTCGGACCAATCATACGTAGACTGGGAGGAGTATAAATCCCTATAAAATTGGGTGAAGCGGGCAGCTATGCTGGGAGTATCAGTCAAGTCACGGCCCTGACTGTCCTTAATCTTTAGTGTTGCTGAGCTCTGAGAGCTGTGATGAATTAAATGAGCCAGCAATTTACTAGATTGGTTTCCCAATTCAAAATAGGTTTGCCGAGCAAAAAACAGTTTCCTATCAGCTTTTTCTTGTAGCAATAATAAGTATCTACGGCCCACCGTCAGCCATGCATGTTTGTTTGCCTCCGAGGGGTTCTCTATGTATTCGCCCTCCAGTGTTTTACATTGATGCGCCAACTGACCCTCTTCCTTTGCCGCCTCACGTTTTATGTAAGAGATTGTAGATCGCAAGCAACCTCTTAGATAGGCCTTCAGGGTATCCCATAAAATATTTAGGTTATCACACGAGCTATTGGTATCTTGGAAAACCTCCAATTGATCCGGTATGCGATCTTGCGGCCCTATCAGGGTGAGCCAGAATGGGTGAATTTTCCAGTTACCAGTTCTCACAGGCCCTGGGTGATCGAATCGCGCTACTATCGGAGAGTGATCTGACACTCCCTTCGCTTCATAAGAAATATCCGTTACCATAGGAACCATTAGAGCGTTCCCAAAGATATAATCTATACGGGACAGGGAGTTTCTGCCGATAGAATGACATGAGTATACCTTTACATTCGGATGTCTGCACCTAAATATATCTATCCAACCCATTTCTTGAAACAACAAATTCAACGCTGTCGGAGCCACCGGTACAGCCCCAGAGTCCACTTCCCCCCTGAATCTATCACATCTGGGATCCAAGACCATGTTAAGGTCCCCCATACCCAATACCGTAGCTTGTGGATATGCGGCAGCAAATGCGGCAGCCTCATGTAAAATATGTGCATTCGCCGGAGGAGGAACATACAGGCCCAGTAGTACAAATTGTATAGTGTCGATGTAAGAATGTATAACACATATACCTCCCTTATCCACTTTAAGTTTGACCACTTCCCACCTCAGAGATTTGTGGATTAATACAGATACCCCCCGGGAGTAGGACGTATGAAAGGAGTGCGAAGACCATTGGATCCAAGGTCTACGCAATAATCTCATTTTATCTGGGATTACATGCGTCTCTTGCAGACATATTATAGAGGGATTGAATTTACGGATACATGCAAAAATGGCCGCCCTCTTCCGCGGGGTACCCAACCCCCTTACGTTCCAAGACATGATCGGTATAGACGCCATTAGTGGACCTGGAAACTAAGTCTACCTCGGAGGGAAGTTGGCTCCCGGCTCCTGCATAATACCAATATACATTCTCTAGCGACATTTTCCACACCTCTTTGCACTGTATGATTTTTTAGACATTTGCATTCATAAATGAGTATAGTTTCGCCTACATACGGCGTTGAAAACATGAACGACAGAACTAACATATAAACAGTAAATTGCATCGGCAATGCGAGATGACACATAGGCCATTGCCGAATCATGCCCTCCTCGTGGCACTAAAGAGTAGCGGGGAAGGCCCCGTGCTATTAGGCAGTGTTAAAGTATCCTTCCCTATCTACATCCCCAAACACCACATTACATCTTAAGCCCTTTCCAGAAATTCGCACAGGAGAACTATAAATCAATCATCAGTTTAAACAATACATCAGTAATATTCGACCGCCAAATGCTTTCTGGGCAGATACCAGGATCACTCCTGCGATTTCTCAACTGAGACCCCTTCTTCACTTCGACCGGATCACTCCTTCCCAGTACAGGCTAAGTACCTTAAGCAGAATGGAAACGGATTGGTAGTTCCGGCAGTCCATCCAATTAAATGGGGAGGATAAGAATGACCCTTTTCAAGGCCTCCAGGGCTATCAAACCACCGGATAAATCTTCCAAACTGGGTTTACCGTAACATTGGCATCCCTCCTTAAACACAGGAGACCAACCGAAAAACTTTAGCCTGTATCAAGCGCATGAGGAACTCCAACACCAACTTTAAAATCCAGGACTTTCCATCCTCGCCCTCCAAAGGATTCACACGCGGCGGGGCGATCTCTTCCCTCTCACCCAATCGTCGGCCTCCACCGGAGAGTTAAAAAAGATAGAACGGTCGTTATCCACTACCCGCAGCCTTGCAGGATACGCCATGGAATATGGGATATTGAGATCCCTCAGCTGCCTTTTCACCGCCATGAACGTAGCTCTACGCTTTTGTAGATCAGCCGAGAAATCCGGGAATATGGAGATGGCGACGCCATTATACGTAATTCCTTGCAGTCGGCGGGCTTGACGTAGGATCATGTCCCTGTCGTTACAATTAAGCAACCGGGCCAGCATCGGCCTCGGAGGGGCCCCAGGTGGAGGTGGTCTTGCCGGTACTCTGTGCGCCCTTTCCACTGCAAAGGCCTGCGAATAAGGTGCATCTGGCAGTATCTCTTTCAGCCACTTAGATATAAATTCACCCGGATCTTGGCCCTCCGACTTCTCAGGCATTCCTATTATCCGGATATTATTCCGGCGCAGCCTATTTTCCAGATCATCATTTTTTTGTTTTAATAACTCAGTCATGGATTCCAGATTAGTAATAGCACGTGGCATGGCTGCCGTCCTGTCTTCCACCCCCGACACTCTATCTTCCACATGTGTCACTCGTTCTCTCAAGGCCTGCATATCCTGCCTGATAAGGCCTATATCAATTTTCACCTCCTCCATCTTACTGGTCAGCGAGGTCTTGCATGCTGATATGGCTGCCAGGAGTTTATTCATCACCTCCGACGGGGTAGGTTCCGGCTCCGTCTCCTCCACCACCGCTGAAGAAGAGGCCGTCCCTCCAGGCGTCTCACTGCCTTTTGAACGCTGCTGCAGAGAAGCACGGCCGCCATCTTGGGTTTCTCCCCGGGCATAGCTCTGTAACTTTTCCGTGGCTGTTTGGCCTCTCGTGGGGCCCATAACTCCACTCTTACCACCCGACTGCTGCCTGGATCTCCGGTACGTAATGATGAAGGTAAGGAACGATTAGGATAATCACAGGATCAATATAGCACGGGACCACAGCGGAGCTCTCAAGTTATTCGACTGCTCCCGTTGCGCGCCAAGCCACGCCCCCCTGGACAATACATATTTAGTAGCGTTTCTCTGGTAAAACCTTCTGTGTTACAGAAAAAATTGGAATAAAATTGAAATTCAGCAAGAAAAATGAAATTTGCAAATTTCACCTCCACTTCGCTTTAATTCCTGTGAAATGCCTAAAGGGTTAAAAAAAACATTCTAAATGCTGTTTCGAATACTTTGAGGGATCTAGTTTTTTTTAAATGGGGTGTTTTATGGGGGTTTCTAATATATAGGCCCCTCAAAGCCACTTCAGAACTGAACAGGTACCTTAAAAAAAAAAAGAGAAATTGCTGTTTATGTTCTAAGCCTTGTAACGTCCAAGAAAAATAAAGGAATGTTCAAAAAACGATGCCAATCTAAAGTAGACATATGGGAAATGTGAACTAGTAACTATTTTGGGCGGTATAACCATCTGTTTTACAAGCAGATGCATTTAAATTCATAAAAATTCTATTTTTTCTCTACATTTTGTAATTTTTCACAAATAAACACTGAATATATCGACCAAATTTTACCACTAACATAAAGCCCAATGTCTCACGAGAAAACAATCTCATAATCGCTTGGATAGGTTTAAGCATTCCGAAGTTATTTCCACATAAACCATGTCCGATTTCAAAAACGGGCTCTGAGCCTTAAGGTCCAAACAAGGCTGCGTCCTTATGGCCTCCTGCACACTTCCGACACGGTTTTCACGGCAGTTTGTGACGGCTCCATGTGTCCGTTTTGTCGGCCATGTGCAATCCCGTGTGCACTCCGTGTTTCCGTTTCCGTGCGCCGGGCATGGTACTGTCCAGGGTGCTGAAAGAGTTAATGGGCTGCACTGATCGCCGGTAACTCTTTCAGCCCCCTTGACAGTACCATGCTCGGCGCGCGGAAAAGACTATTTTAATGTAATAAAATAAAAAAAATGTAAAAATGTTATACTTACTTTCCTCCTGTCCGGCCTCCAGCGATGACGTTTCATTCATGTCGCCGCTGCAGCCAATCACAGGCTGTAGTGGCGGTCACGCACGTCAGGATGACGTCAGAAGGCCGGCCTCCAGGGATGACGCTTCATCCCACGTGACCGCCTCTGCAGCCAATCACAGGCTGCAGCGGCCTCTGCAGCCAATCACAGGCTGCAGCGGCCTCTGCAGCCAATCACAGGCTACCGCGTCATTCTGTAAGGTCAGACTGGAGGAAGAAGAGGGACTCGTCTCCAAGACAACGACCGGGTAAGTATGAACTGATTTTTATTTTATTTTTAATCAGCAGCCTCTTTTCTCTATCAGTGATTGATAGAAACAAGTGGCTGCCGATTAGTGTAATATTTCTGTTATGTTTTACTGCCCGCCCGGCGGTTGCTAGGCAATGGCTCCGTCACACACGGACGGCACACGGATGCCTTCCGTGTGCCTTCAGTTTTTTTGACGGCCCCATTGACTTGCATGGGCCTCACGGTCACTAAATCCCGGACCAAAGTAGGATCGGAACAGAGCAACGGACCGTCAAAAAAACTGAAGTGTGCATGGCCCCATTGAAATGAATGGGTTCAGGGTGCTATCAGTGACAAAAACGGATAGCACCCTGAAGGAAAAAACTGAAATGGGCATGGGGCCTAAGGGGTTAAGGAGCTGAAGCAGTAAATATTACGTGTGCCCAGTGAATGTCCTCCCAAAACACAGATCAAGGACCTTTAACAGAATGCTATCTGAGGTGTTCATGTTGCATTTCCCCTTTATTATTTAGATAGAATTGCAAATATGTGAGAATATCATATTTTCCCCTTTTGTACTATGTATAAAGCAGGCTGTATATGCCTTATGGCTGGGAAATAATAAAATGCTAAACATATTTATTATGTGGATAAGGTTGATTTTTATTGCACTGCTTCTGTTGATCATTTTCATTGGACTCATAGCACAGATTACAATATGCTTGCATGAATGATCCAAGAAAATATTGTAAATATAAAATGTTAGCGTAATGAGCCACACGGGGGAAGGGTTTCTAAAGTGAAATCATTTGACTAGGTAAAAGTGAATGATGGGGGGGCGTGGCTTAGCGCGCAACAGGAGCAGTCGCATGATCTTAGAGCTCCACCGTGAACCCGCGCCAACGTTATCCTGCAAGCTATCCTACAGCTTCTAAAAGCTATAAACATACCTTCCAGATGATCCAGGCGGTTGAAGGCGACTACCGGAGCAAGAATGAGCCCCACCAGAGGTAAGTCGGCCACGGAGAAGCTGCAAGGCTTTGCAAGAGGTGAGGGGCAAGATGGCGGACGCACTCCTCAGCCTCAGCCCTCTAAAGGAGGGGGGGGGAAGCTTCAGGCAGCCAGGACACAGCCACAGAGGAAGCCCCGGAGCCCACACTGTCAGAAATGACAACCCAGCTGCTATCAGCTATTGCAGCCTGCAAAACCTCACTTACCGGGAAGCTGGAGGAAGTGAAGATAGACATTGGGCTTATGAGGCAGGACATGCAGGCCATGAGGGAGCGAGTAACCCACGTGGAAGACAGAGTATCTGGGGTGGAGGACAGGACAGTATCCTTGCCGGGTGCAATCGCTGATCTGGAATCGGCGGCAGAATTGTGGAAACAAAAGACTGACGATATGGAAAACAGGCTTAGGCGCAACAACATCAGGATAATTGGCATGCCAGAACGAGTAGAAGGTCAGTACCCTGGTGATTTCGTCCTGCAATGGCTCAAAGACCTACCTCCCGACGCGCCATTTTCACAAGCTTTGGCGGTTGAAAGAGCCCACAGAGTACCGGGGAGACCACCACCCCCCGGGGCACCCCCTAGACCGCTGCTCGCACGCCTGCTAAACTGCAACGACCGGGATACGATTTTACGCCTGACACGACGATTGCCGGAGATCACTTACAATGGGGAAAAAGTCTCCATATTCCCCGACTTCTCTGCTGACCTGCAAAAGGGACGTGCGACATTTATGGCCGTAAAGAGGCGCCTGAGAGATCTGGGCATTCCATACTCCATGTCATATCCAGCTCGGCTACGGATTGTGGATGGAGAGAGATCCATATTTTTCAATTCCCCGCAAGAGGCTGACGACTGGGTGAGAAGTAAATGCCCAGCACGACGAAACTAATCCTATTGAACAACACAGATGGCGACTCATACAAGGTGGACTGATGATGTTGAACTATTCTGAATCACTGGACTTGCAAGACAGCTCGTAGGATGTCGGGACCACTCCATCCTGACGGTGATTCGGCTTAGGTCGGACAGAGATCGGTTGGCCCCCCCGCCTGGCCAATGTGCCTTTTTACGCCTGCTAATATGCGGGGCGACACACCTAAGGAGGCTACCGCACGTATCCTTAAAGATGGAAGCTTGAACAGTTGCTGTTTGGCGCGGGGTTTACCCCCGTATACTTAAATGCCACATTTCTGGGCATGCGCCGGCAATGTAACGTGCATCTTCATGCATTGTCGGTATTGTTATACTGTTTACAATTGGTTTTTCATGGTTATAAGTTGGAAAGTGCCGCGGATGCGGGTAGATATAATACTACTAATGTACAAATGCAACTGCATAAGAGATGCATTGATTCATTTCCATCCGCCTCTGCGAGAAGCGGGAATGTCACTGTATATCAGGCATTGTGGATTTCTCCTGCATATGGATGTCGCATTGTATGAATGTCTTCTTTAACTGTAATGTCCTGGAATGTGAGGGGTAAGGGCAGCACGCAGAAGCGTGTTATATTGTACAGTCACATTCGCAAAGTTAACCCTCACATCAGGAGACTCACTTAACACCCGCTAAAATGAAAACAGTGATCCGGCTATGGGTTCAGTGGTCTGGCCACTCTTATCATACTTCGTACTCGAGAGGTGTCTCCATTCTGGTACAAAAATCTGTGAGATGGGAGGCCATTCATACCAAAGCTGAAAGTGAGGGCAGATATGTGTTTGTGTATGCTTTCATAGAAAATGTTCCCTATGCTTTACTGAGCATGTACATTCCTCCACCTGCATCTATGCAAATTTTACATCTGGCGGCCACCTTTGCTGCAACATATCCGGCCGCTAAAGTGTTGGGAATGGGAGATTTCAATATAGTTGTGAACTGCAGCCTTGATAGATTTAGTGCTTCCTCTGGGAGGGATCAGGTACCGCCCGCCATATCTGTATTGGGCTTATTGTTTGATGAGATAGGATGGACGGACCTCTACAGATATAAACACCCGACAACTAAAGTGTATTCCTGCCACTCCCTAGGCAGAAACTCCCTATCCCGCATAGATTATATGGTGGGAAATTCTTTCATTGTGCCCTTGGTTGAGTCTATCTCTTATAAGTCCAGAGCGGCGTCTGATCACTCTCCTATGGTGACCAGTCTTTGTCTTCCCGGTCCTTCCATACCTAGGAGTTGGAAAATACACCCCTTTTGGCTGACCCTGATAGGCCCTCAGGATGGGATCCCAGATCAACTGGAGGTATTTAATATGGAACATAGCACATTTTAGAATTCCAGTATTGCATGGGACATCTTGAAAGCTTACCTCAGAGGATGTCTTAGATCCACGATTTCCTATATAAAAAAAGACTCTTCCAGGATTGAGTCAGAGCTAGAGAAGCAATGCAAAACTTTAGAGGGTAAATTCACCGCTGATCCCACTGACACAAACAAAGATCTTTGGCTGCAAACAGGGCGGAAGTACCTGTTGCTGCTTCAAGAAAAGGCAAATAGGAAGATATTTTTTGCGAAACAATCGTATTTTGAACTGGGTAACCAATCTAGTAAGCTCTTGGCACACTTAATCCACCAAAACTCTAAAAGCCCAGCTATTCTCAAAATTCATGGTAGATCTGGGGAAAGCTTGACAGATTCCCAAGGAATAGCTGAGACGTTTTTACAGTTTTACAAGGAGCTATATACCTCTCAATCCAGGTACGATTTGTCAGAATTTATGGCCTATATGGATGGTATAACGTTCCCAAGATTGAGTATAGAAGGTAGAACAGCTCTAGAGGCAGATGTGACGGAGGAGATACGGGAAGCCTTGGGGGACATGTCAAAAGGGAAGGCATCGGGTCCAGACGGGGTCCCTATAGAGGTATATCACAAATATTCAGACTCTCTCATCCCCTCACTACGCGCTATGTTTTCTTATGCACTTGATAAGGGGCAGCTACCTGATAGTATGTATGACGCCACTATCATCGTTCTGTTAAAGCCTGACAAAGACCATATGGAATGTGGCTCCTATCGCCCGATTTCGCTATTAAATAGCGACTACAAGATACTCACCAAAATCCTAGCGAATAGGCTTAATAAAGTCATTTCCCAAGTCATCCATGAGGACCAGTCAGGTTTAATGCCAGGGAAGTCTACATCCGACAACATCCGTAGGGTACAGATACTTGCACAGATAGGAGGAGCTGTGAAGGCAGACTGGGCAATGGTCCAGAAGGAAAAGGTTCAGCACTCCTTGAACTGGGCAATGGGCAATGGCATCGCTGGATGCCGCAAAAGCCTTTGACTCCATTGAATGGGTATACTTGTTAGAGACCTTGGACAGATTTGGGCCGCAATTCCTTAGATGGATTTCCCTTCTATACAAGGAACCAAGAGCACAAATCCTGGTGAATGGGGTGATATCCCCATATTTTCGTTTGCAGAGAGGCACTAGACTGGGATGTCCCCTCTCCCCTTTGCTGTTCGCCCTTGCTATTGAACCACTAGCTCTACATATTCGACAACACCCTGAGTACAAGGGGATAGGTTTGGGGGACAGGGAGGATAGAATCGGCTTGTATGCAGACGATATGGTTCTTCTTATGTCCCAGCCCAAAGAGACGCTACCCTTGGCGATCACTGCTCTAGAGTTATTTGGGAGGTTCTCAGGACTTCATATTAATTGGACCAAGTCGTTTTTTATGCCCCTGCAGGGGACGGGATGGCCAGACTCCATACAGGGCTTATGGGTGGTCTCCTCATTTAAATATCTTGGTATCATTATAAATCGGGACCATAGAAACGATCATGCTGCTAATATATTACCACTGCTGAAATATGTAAAGGTTAAGTTTAGGATCTGGAGCACTCTCCCCCTAGCAGTGTCAGGCAGGATTAACCGAATTAAAATGGTCATTCGTCCCAAATGTCTCTACGTCCTCGAACATGCAGCGACACCAGTGTTTAAAACCTTTTTCAAGCAGCTACATGCCTTATTCCCAACATTAATCTGGGGTGCCAATCAGTCTAAACTCAATCTCACTATTTTGTAGGAAAGAATGGTTGGATCCAGCGCTGACAGAAGTAAAAGGAAACTTTTGGCAAGTTTTATTAGTTCTTGGTTAAAAGAAGGTATTCATTAGCGTATGTGGTATATCTTGCAATGATAGGTTTAAAGGTAGTTAGCCTACGCGTTTCGGATGGTGTCTCCGTCCTTATTCATGGCTTAGCCATTCTAAGCCATGAATAAGGACGGAGACACCATCCGAAACGCGTAGGCTACCTACCTTTAAACCTATCATTGCAAGATATACCACATACGCTAATGAATACCTTCTTTTAACCAAGAACTAATAAAACTTGGAAAAAGTTTCCTTTTACTTCTGTCAGCGCTGGATCCAACCATTCTTTCCTACAAAACAGCAAGTTTTTCCGTGTGCCACCACGAGGATCCGAGCGCCAGGATTACCATCCATAAAACACGCAACTTCCACAAGGTGAGCTGGAGAAATCCTCCCTATTTTTACTTGTCTCAATCTCACTACTTTGCAACGCCCCAAAACACAGGGAGGAGCTGCCTTGCCGGACCTCTTCCTGAATTGCTTAGCGGGGCAATTACGATATTTAAAAGTTTGGGTCACTAACATGACGCTGCCAAATAGGGAACAGCACCTGGCGTCTCACCTGCAGATGCCTACCCTTTGGCCATTCTTAGAAGGGTCCCTGACTGCACTCAAAAATGTATTGCCTATCCATAGGGTGGCTTCCCAGGCGTGGTCAGCTGCGAAGGGCCTATATGGGTATTCTGATGTACAAACAGATATGCCGTTATGGTCAAACCCACTCCTACCCCAGATATCAGAGGATTTGGCTCCCTTATTTTGGATTCAACATGGGATACACACTATTGGGGATATGTATGCGGGCAACAGTCTTAAATCCTTTACACAGCTGCAGTCTGAATTCACATTACCTAGGACTGCCTTTTACAGGTATTTGCAATTGCGTCATGCTCTCGGGGCCCAATACCCTTCCCCAGATACGGCATTCTCACAATTTCCTCTGATAGGAGTCTTCAGAGCTCAAGGCCCCAGAGGCCTAATATCTGCCATATACACGTCCCTCATATCGGCTAAAGTTAGTACACCATTATAGGTAAAGGACAAGTGGGAAGCACAGATACCCGACCTCACTGAGGGGGATTGGGAAGAGATCCTATCTTCCCAACTCTATGTGTCTCCAGCGGCCAATAACAGGATGATACAACTATCCATGATACATCAAAGCTACCTTACTCCTATTAGGCTACACAAAATGGGTAGATATCCGAGCACGGAATGCCACAGGTGTCGGTTTCCTAGGGCAGACTTCTGGCACATGATCTGGGCATGTCCATACATTCTCTCTTTCTGGGATGAGGTAATTGGGGTAGCTACTGGAATTCTACATATCCCAGTTCGGGCAACTCCACAAGTTTGTCTGTTTGGTATTCTACAAGATGAATATTGGCCACATTATATGAAAATATTCCTTCGGGAAATACTGTTTATGGCAAGGAAAACTATTGCTCTTAGATGGATGGATTCGCGTCCTTCCACCGTAAATAAATGGAAATCACTCGTGAATTCGATCATTCCGTATGAACGGATAATGTATAAACAGAGAGGATGCCTTGATAAATTCTACAAGATATGGGAAGCATGGTGTGAATCTGCGGTGACTCAATATACCCCGCACAGATATCAAGACCTCCGTAGGTCACTGACACATAATTGAATTAATGGGTGATGAATCTATATAATTCCTGACACAATGTTTTACTCAGCATGTGTACCAAGACGTATATGTTAAATGTCTGAACACGTATGTATTATTCATGAATATGTCATATTGAGGCGTTTTGTATTGCACACATCTCTGCTTTATTTTCTGTATAATGTGTATGGTATAAATGCATTTGTACTACATATCTTCAATAAAACGAGTTTAAAAAAAAAGTGAATGATGGGAGTATGAAGACAGTTCATATAGGCTATGGCATATAAGACGATAGGTATTATAACAGGATACTTACTCTTTCAGCAGCAGCAATGACCTGCTGCTCATAAATATCTAGGTTTTTGGACATAAACGCCAAGGCAAATGATCGATTGGACAGATCTGTAGAGTTGTAGTTGAGAATAGCATGGTGCTCATACACAGCAGCAGTGTAGTAGTGTATTGAATAGGCAACCTGTGCCACAAAAGAGCCATAGAAAACATGAATTACCACTTTGATGCCCATCTCTGTCATATCACAAGCAATCTCTAGAAAAATAAAAATAAATGAACCAATATTAATAATTTATTTATCAATTGATTTTCTATATAAGAGTCATCAATGAGTCTAATGACAGAGAATATAAAGCAGGATACCCAAAATTAAAACGATGAAAAAATTATTCTAATGTTCCCAAGCGCAAATTCCCTTCACGGGCCAGTTCTTAACTTTCAGTTGCATCAATACCTCTCTCTGTGCCCTCTACACAGTAATAATATTTCCTTTGTGCCCCCCTTTGTTTTTAGCCTATGCCAAATTCATCAACGATGCATGCACTCTATTGTTGAATTTGGCGCATGCCGCATGGGGAAGATATGCAAGTTCACTGCTCGCACAGAGCACCAGTATTAATAAATGTCCCCCATTGTTTTTCACCAATAAGGTGGTGCATGATATCGTTTTTTGTTTTTTTTTTGTGAGGGAAACAGAAGTTATTTTTTCGTATGGATCTGACAGATCTAAAATTGTGGCATTGCTTCTAGGGGAGAAAATCTCTGTAAAAAAAAAAAGTGCCATAGGGAGGAACCTCACGGTAGCACACAGAGTGCTTAAAGCAGTATTCGCAGGGGGACTCAGGTACCTCTGAAATAGCCACCTGCATATGGCTCTACCATGTGCAATAGGCATTGGCTGTATTCACGTGTGACATTTTTGCTGCCCGAATATACGGCTGAACTAGCTAACTCACAATTCAATTTTGTTCTTAAAACAAATCATAAACTAACTTGAAATTTTTGCTTTCTCAGGAGTAGGCCATAATCTGTATGACCTCAAGAAACACTTTTTGTTCATGGAACAAAATCAAATAGGTGCTTTTATGTATCTATTGGTATTAAAGAATTATTTCACTCATTTTTGTAATCTTGCAATTCAAAAGTCCACTATCCATATTACCTGTAAAATGTCAGCATGATCTGAAGACGTAAAGTACAATTATCATGACATAATTTAACTCATCCATTGGTAAATGGAACACAATTCAGTATAATTTATCAGTTGTTACACGTCTTGCGTCTTTCACTACAGGAGGCTTCCAATCTTCTTGTTCATCTTACATGACGACTGAAGATTTTTTAGTCATTTGCAAAAGTAAAAGTGACCTCAACACTGCAAGCTGTGACACTAAAGTATAACCAACAATACAAAAGTAGCACGGGCGTTGTGTTAGGCCCCATGCACACAACCGGAATTTTGATCCGCAATTACAGATCGATAATTGCGGATCAAAATACTGATCCATTAATTTCTATGGCCCACGGACACCTTCCCGTATATTTACGGGAAGGTGTCCGGACCGTAGAAAGTTTCCGTAAAAAATGGGACATGTCCTATTTTTTTAATTTACGGACCGTGCTCCTATACCTTATAATGGGAGATAAGCGCAAATGCGGATGGCTGTCTGCGGCTGTCCATGCCTGTAATCACGGACCATGATTACGTCTACGGCCATGTGCAGGGGGCCTTAGTGTACAAGAACACTGTCCAATGTATTTTCGTCCCTATATATGGACCTATTTTATATAAGGGAGAACACTACATAAACTGCTTTCTTATAAACTTTTTAAAAGCTAGTAAGTCATAAAATTAAAGTCCCTTAGTAATATAATTTTTTTTTTTTTTTTTTAATGAAGCCAGCACTGTAGACAATGAAATTTGAATTCTATTAAATATAATATATGAAGAGGACCTATCAGTTCTGAGAAAAACACAAAAAGTGACAGTTGAATAAATTATAAGAATTATTTCCTATACATACCATTAGCAGAATAGCGGATTTCCCTCAGTATTACAGGGACACGGTTTCTACATTCAATTCGGCAGCATGAGATCCAAATCCGATGAGATTGTCTACTTCTGTGGGAGGCACCAGCTGTGGGGGGAGGAGATGATTGTATACAGAATCTGATAGGCAAATAGGAGCCTTGTGTTCGAATCTGGCCCAGAGTAGGGGTGAGACAATTAATTTGCCTGTGTCATCATTATGATGATTTGCTGGTGCATAGAATACAATCGGAAAATCAAATACCCTATTATTCTCCTAAATTCACCAAAAGAAAATTTCCAACCTGGTGGATCAATTCCTCAGTGCATCCTACTGGGTAATGAATCAGCAAAACGCAAATTGGGTGAAAAATTGGTTTTCTTTAGCCAGAAGCCTGAACTTTACTTCATACAGAATATTGTTCTTTATCAGGCATGTAAAAAGATTTCACTGTGTATTATACAGTCCAGCTAGAAAAGGAGGGTACAGCAGCTTGTAAGGGGTTCATTTATATAGTGCCATCATTATCCAAAGCATTGTACAGCTTTTGCTATCACTGACATTGTCCCCATTGGGGCTCTAAATTACAACTTCATCCATCAATTTGTTTATTTGGAGTAAAATTCAGAGTACCGAAAACCCAAACACAGGGAGGACATACATACTCCACGCAGATGTTGTCCTTGGTTGGATTCGAACCTTGGTCCCCAGTGCTAACCAATGAGCCACTGTGCTGCACATGCTAAGGCAGAGGAAACAGCTACTTGTAAAGGGTTAATCTGCTAGAGGAAGAAAGCACTGCTTGTAAAGTCTTAATGGGGTATTCCCAAAATAAACATTTATAACCTATCCACAGAATAAGATCCATTTTATGGTTGCTGCTATGTGACTGGCAGAATTGTATAGGTAGTTCTGTGTGGTGGGCACCAGGATATGGACATGCCGATGTGCTTGCACCACTATTTGGCTTGCAACACGAAAAAAAAAAAAAAAGTTTTTCCCTGCTCACCACTACTGCCATGGGTCTCCAATGTAGCGCTCGGATTTACGTCCTGGCTGACGTGTATTCATATGAAAAATAGGACGGAGGAACCGTCAGAAACGCGTAGGCTCTCCATTCTCACCCCCTGATGTCGCTGTATCATTTTTTAATCGATAAGAAATACATATTGGACCTTTTCTCTGAAGCACTGGATTTAATTTCTATTTTTCCTTTGGCTTACACTACTCTATGTTCACAGAAGTGTGGAATATTTGGAAGGTGGCATCAATCTGTAGGTACTAGGTATAGCCCTAGTGTGCAGATCATTTACTGCGAGCACTAGAGTTCAGGCTAAAAACACAGGATTTTCTCGACGTTGAAATTAGGATGGTAGTGGTGGACCAATCAATAAGGGATATTAATCTAAAAAAATGCTACAACATATGCTTTCATGATTGAGGCAGCGGCTCCTGAACGCCAGCGTTCGCCAGTATTGTATCTCCCAAAAATCAGTTAGTCAGGCACCTATGCTCTACATCTATTTCTCATCCCTGTCCAGTCCACGTATTTGGACAGATGGGATGTAAATTAATAATGCCCCCTGAAACCATAACAAACTTTTCATATGATGTTTTATGTCATACACCAATGCATTTATTATATCAAATAATTTTTGGTAATCATTACTTTCATCTTCTTCTATATGATTTATTCTAGTATTGTGAATTTAAAATGCAACAACCCCTTATGGTTACACATCAGCAGCAGCAGCAGACTAAGGGTTAAAGTTATAAATACACATTCCTCTTACAAGAAATGACGGAAATTATAAAATTATAACGGCGCTTCTAACGTTATGGATTTTTATTTTTAAGCCGCATCTCTGAAGAGAGCATCTATGACGTAAAAGCAAAGCACCTCTCCAAACATGAGTAGCCTCTCAAAGTTTTATCAAACGAGATATTTCAGAAAACTTAGATTTTTTCTTTTTTTTCCAGCGCTCTTACTCATGAAAAATACTCTCGAGGGGCTCTAATTGCTGCTCCAATTGTGGGGGAATAAAGCAGGTCAACTGATCCTGCTCATCTGCACACAACTTCAGTGTGGGAAGCGTATTGTCATTAAGATATAAATTGAGTCAGAGACTCTGGCAGTCACTCTGTTGAGCGGATGACAAGGAGACAGTGCTGGACACACAGGCACAGCTGCTGCTTTTCAGAAGGTAAGAGATTTTTTCCCCATTAAGGAGGGAACTACACACAAGAAATTTGCACATCTTCTAATTCTCTGCATTTCATGTTATATTCTGAATTTATACATCTGTGCATATTTTCCATATTTTATTAGGATGAAAGAAACCCATGTTATAGCAGCCTATATACTATCTCTAGTTATGGCAAGCATAGCTGCTCAGTCCTCCCAAGAAAGGGAATGGAAATCTTTGGGAAATCCATACAACAGGGATTTGGTAATGATCTTTTTACATTTTCAATGGTTGGGATTTGTGCCTGTTACTAGATACTCTCTATGCATTTCATTAATATAGTATATTGTATTATATTATATTGTAATATAATATATATATATATATATATATATATATATATATATAGTATATAGTCATGACCTGTGCAGAACAAAAAGGCAGCAAAAAAAATATTTGGGATCAATAAGCAGATTGAGATAAAGAACTGAATACAATATGAAGTCAATAAGGTCTTAAAGAGGCTTAAAACCTTTATTCAGGTAATGGAGGATGCATTGAATTTACTTCAAGCTGGACCCCAGAAACTGGTACTGGAGACCACTACTGTGTATGTGTATACCCTTCAGGCTAGAGAGGCTGGCTGGTTTGGATATGTCATGTGTCAAGCAAGATGTATTTAATGCAATATAACTGATATACAATATATCCTGCATATGTTGCAAGCAGAAGTCCCCCAGGATAAGCTCATAGGGACCACTTTAAAATAAAATCTATCAGGGGTGGACATATTATTGGTGCAACCTGTTCACTGCACAGGGGCCCAGCAGGTAAGGGGGCCCACTGTCACCTTAAAGCAGCCTTCTTCTGTCCATTAGATTGCATGTAAATGCCTGAGCCAATGAATTTTATAGCTAACAATTACTCATACATTGTAAGAGACATACGGGAGGATTTATGATGAGATATTGAAGAGCAAGGTGCCCATATACTGTTCTTGCACAGGGACCCTCAGCCTGCTGTGTCCGCCGATGAAATCTATACTATAAGAAATATCACTATATATATAAGGGGATTTCTGCTTTTATGTAAATACAACTTAAAAGTTCTGCAACTTTCTAATATACTGTTTTATTTCTTCATGAATTTCTAAATATTTTATTTGCAGTCAACTAATAGAAACATTATTGTTTACACAGGCTGAAAGCAAATAAAGAACGAATACTTTTTACTGCAAAGAAGTGGATGCAATTGTATCCAGTCTAGGCAAATCCCCTGTGAGCTAAACACATCAGTCCCAAAAGTCTCTTTCCAGACAGTTTGCTACAATGGATCAGTATAGATAAAATGTAACAGCCTGTAATGCAGGTTGTTTAACTCACAAAGGATTTATTTATATAATTGATTTGTAAATATTTATTAATGACTATCTTAATATGTAAATAAATAGTAAGATTTTAAATATTTAAATAATGTAAGTGTATAGTTTTAAATTCAGGCAACTCCATAATTTACTGTTAATATTAATATTGCTCCTTTTAGCAGCGGTAGCATTCAGCTGAGATTTCCAATGACTGCATCCTATCAGATTGTTCCTACTGGTTTTGGGCTCATGCACACAGTTGAATTACAAATCAATGTATAGAACTGTAATACGGCACATGTAGCTTTCTATACAATTGTATAAGAGAGAACTCATATATTTTTTTTATTCCATATGAATCAGTGAAAAAAACATTGTGGCATGCTATTGTGGAGGCACGAGACCACAGCGCAGTGCCTACAGGTCTGTAATACGTGCCACTGTACAAGGTCTGTGTGTATAAGTTCATTCTCGTAAGTCTAGTCTACCAGACAATTTAGGGTGCATTATAAGTTATAAGCCAAGGAACAGGTTTATATAGAAATATTTTTCCAGATTTAGGCAATATATTTCACAAGTAAGGAGGACAAATTCAAGAAGCCACTTAATAAGCTCACTTAAAAATACTTCTATCATCAGAATATTTTAAAAAGATATAAGAATAGGTTCACATTGCTCTTTTTTTTTAAAATACATTTGATTTAACCCCTTAATGACCAGCCTATTTTGGACCTTAATGACCAAGCTATTTTTTACGTTTTTCAATCGTCGCATTCCAAGAGCTATAACCTTCTTATTTTTGCGTCTACATAGCTGTATAAGGTCTTGTTTTTTGCGGGACAAGTTGTATTTTTTAATAGCACCATTTTTAGGTACATATTATTTATTGATTAACTTTTATTAACTTTTTTTTGGGGGGGAATAGAAAAAAATCTGAAATTTCGCCACCCTTTTTTGCGTCCTAAATCTACGCCGTTTACCGTGTGGTATAAATAACACAATAACTTTATTCAGCGGGTTGTTACGATTGCAACGATACCAAATTTGTATGTTTTACTACTTTTAAACAGTAAAAACACTTTTTTTTTCTAAATTATTTGTTTTTGTGCCTCCATATCTGAAGAGCCGTAACGTTTTTATTTTTTTGCCGATGCGGTTGTATGAGGGCTTTTTTTTTGCGGGACGACTTGTAGTTTTTATTGGTACCATTTTGGAGTAGATGCGACTTTTTGATCACTTTTTATTACATTTTTTTAAAGTCAGTATTCACAGAAAAAAGCAATTTTTCCATAGGTTTTTATTTATTTTTTTACGCCGTTCACCGTGCGGGTTAAATAATGTAATAGATTTATAGTCGGGGTCGTTGCGGACGCGGCGATACCAAATATGTGTAACTTTTTTACTTTATTTTGGTTTTATAATAGTAAAGCAGCTTGTAAGGGGAAAAGCTGGGTTTTTCATTTTTTTTCACATTTTTTTTAAAATTAACTTTATTAAACTTTTTTTGACTTTTTTACTAGTCCCATTAGGGGACTATAATATGCGATTCTCCGATCGCATTTATAATACACTGCAATACTTTTGTATTGCAGTGTATTACTGCCTGTCCGTTTAACAGGCATCTGCTAGGTCATGCCTGCGGCATGATCTAGCAGGCATTCACTCCAGGCAGCCTGGGGGCCTTTATTAGACCCCCCGGCTGCCATTAGAGACACAGACACTCGGCGATCGTATCGCCGGGTGTCGGTGGGGGAGAGAGGGAGCTCCCTCTCTCCAAAACCACTCAGATGCAGTGCTCGCTATTGTGCACCGCATCTGAGGGGTTAAACGCGTGAGATCGATACTAATATCGATCTCACACGGCAGAGCAGGGACGCTCCCAGCCCTCAGCTACCTCTGGCAGCTGAGAGCAGGGAGATTTGACATCTCCCTGCTCTGTTTACTTATTCCGATGCCGCGACGTAAAAAGTCTATGGCATCGGTATAAGGCCCGTTAGTGACCGACGTAGAAACACGATGGGTCGGTCACTAACGGGTTAAAAGTGAGTGAAATAAATAGAAGAACCTGATCAGTCTGCATTCAATTTTTCATTAGTCCCAAATCTGAAACAAATTAAATTATGCAAATTTATCTAATTGTGAACACTGGCTGTCCAATGGTTTAGAAAAAAAGGATTGTGACAGATCGTAATGGATCCAATTTTTTCTTTTTCAGGACCCAGAAATGCAGCGGGCTGCGATTTTTGAGTCTTGATCCTGATAGAACTGATGACAACGGATTCATTTTGTAATCAGTTTGAATCTCAGCTAAATTAATTGAATCCATTCCTGCCTGGAAACTGTCAAGCAGCAGGGTAGAAGGTGTTAATATGTTAATAAGCTATTCAGACCCATAGTCCATTCCCAAAAGTAAACTAATGAGAGACACATAGTCAACAGCAGCTTGTTCCATGTAACAGATTCTAGACTGCACAGATATCCATCATGCTTGATCCAGCATTTCAGGTGAACTGCCCTCATACACATTAGACTCCCAGCTGATGTAGACGAAATTGGTGAGTTTGGCTGACACTGACTTATTGTGTATGGCCAGTTTTAGTTATGAAGAGGTGTAAAAGTGATTCATTTAAACGGCTTGCCCTTAAAAGTATACTTGACTTTTCAGGTGACTTTTTAGAATAATAATATATCTGGCTATTTTTTTTTTAGTAGTTTTCCCCTTTGCAGGCTCTCTCTCTCTCTCTCTCTTTCTCTCTCTCTCATTCTCAGTTGTCTCTGAGCTAGTGGGCAGAGTCTAACTGCTATCATATCTTCTATACACTGCACACATAGAAGAGGAGAATCCTGCACTCCCATCTCTATCTATCCCATATATAGAAGCTGCAGAATGGGATTATACAGCAGTAATGAGCTGAGAATCCAGCAGTGGGGTGACATAATAACACTAACCAGCAGCCTATGTCTCCTCTCTGCTCTCCCTCCCCCTCCATAAACTTTAATGGACAGCGTCTGTGTCTCTCTCTACTCCCCCCTCTCCTCTCCATAGACTTTAATTGGCAGGTAGCGGAAAGATACAACCCCACTTTATGAAGCACATCAATTCTGCTCTGTAACCAGGTATGGACAATGCTTGACAAGAGGGGGTGGACATAAGATTACAGGAAGGGAGACACCTAGTGACAGTAACTTCACTTGGAATTTTCATGGATAAATAAACTACATTTTAATAGTAAGTAAATTACAAAGTTTATATATATTAGGTATACTATTAGATTAGAAGAAGTTGTTTAAAAAGTTAGTATCCATTTAGAAACAGTCACCATAAGATTTATAACACAAGGAATACCTCATATAAAAATGAGAAATAATGTGTGTTCCACAAATAAAATAATTGTATCAGTAAAAACAATTACACTTCTTTGATTAATGCTATCTTTTTATATAGTTTTTCAAGTTCTTGAAGTCTTATATTACTGGAAGGGGAGTGCAAATGATGAATCCTGGGAACAAGGACAAGCTTGCAAGTGACCTCAGAACTAATGGAGAGTCTAAATACAGCAACCTGCGGCAATACATGGACAAAAATGAAATTGTGCACATCTAAGAAATGACAACATAAAAAAATGTGCAGGGTATCAAGTATGTCGGCAAGTTGGTATACAGTATACAGCACGAGTTCTTTATGCATTGCTTTACTTTTTTGTTGAAACTACTAATATAGAACATTCTGTACATATAGTTCTGGGTTATTTTATGTTAACAGAAATTAGATTATTATCATCTGTTGGAATAAAGCTTTGCTGTGGTTTTTAATATTTGCACTTGTATTTAATTTTAATATTAGGTATGTTGACTCATTACATGTATGGTTGATATAGATTCTGTGATGTTAAGGGAGGTATAAAAGTAATAATTTCCCAGACAACTGATCCCATGTTTATGTGTCCATAAAATTGTGTACTTATGTATATTTCCATGGTAGCCAGAGTATAAAAGGGATTTAAATAGTCTGCATTCATTTACAGTTCACCTGGAGTTTGGAGGTAACTGGGCTTAAAGAGGCTCTGTCACCACATTATAAGTGTCCTGTCTCCTACAGAAGGAGATCGGCGCTATAATGTAGGTGACAGCAGTGCTTTTTATTTTAAAAAAATTATCTATTTTCACCACTTTATTAGTGATTTTAAATTTATGCTAATGAGTTTCTCAATGGACAACTGGGCGTGTTTTACTATTGACCAAGTGGGCGTTGTACAGAGGAGTGCATGACGCTGACCAATCAGCATCATGCACTTCTCTCCTTTCATTTAGTCAGCGCATAGGGATCCTTTTAGTAATCCCGCGAGATGACGCTGTAAATGACAGGTTACAGCGAGATTACGCTTCCTCTCCTGTAACTACCACAGAAACAGTAACGAAGTGCAGAGATTGTGAATGGACATCCCGTGAAATGTCTATTCACTGTCTAAACACTTCAGTATCGTTAATGTGTTAGTATAAGACAGCACATAGCGATCTAAAAGGATCCCTATGCGCTGACTAAATGAATGGAGAGAAGTGTATGACGCTGATTGGTCACTGATTGGTCAGCGTCATACACTCCTCTGTACAACGCCCACTTGGTCAATAGTAAAACACGCCCAGTTGTCCATTGAGAAAGTCATTAGCATAAATCTAAAATTGCTAATAAAGTGGTGAAAACAGATCGTTTTTTTTAAATAAAAATCACTGCTGTCACCTACATTATAGCGCCCATCTCCTTATGTAGGAGATAGGGCACTTATTATGTGGTGACAGAGCCTCTTTAAAGAGGTTCTGTCACCACATAATAAGTGCCCTATCTCCTACATAATCTGATCGGCGCTGTAATGTAGATAACAACAGTGGTTTTTATTTTGAAAAATTATCTTTTTTTTTTAGCAAGTTATGAGCAATTTTAGATTTATGCTAATTAGCTTCTTAATAGAGAACTGGGCGTGTTTTTACTTTTAACCAACTGGGCGTTGTACAGAGGAGTGTATGACGCTGACCAATCAGTGACCAATCAGTGTCCTACACTTCTCATTGTTCCAGCACATTGTTACAGCGTGATTGTGCAGTGAAAGAAGCTGGGCTGGAACAATGAGAAGTGTATGACGCAGATTAGTCACTGATTGGTCAGCCTCATACACTCCTCTGTACAACGCCCAGTTGGTAAAAAGAAGCTAATTAGCATAAATCTAAAATTGCTCATAACTTGTTAAAAAATGATCGTTTTACAAAATAAAAACCACTGTTATCTACATTACAGCGCCGATCACATTACGTAGGAGATAGGGCACTTATAATCTGGTGACAGAGCCTCTTTAAAGGACTGGAAAAATATACAATAAATTTGTGACAAGCTTACATCTTTGCTAAGTTAACAGTACGTACAGATTAACTACTACGGAGGCCTTGTGGCAACACTTAGGCCACTTTCACATGGTCAGTATTTTGATCAGTATTTTGCATCAGTATTTTTAAGCCAAAACCAGAAGTGGAACAGAAATATAGAAAATGTATAATGGAAAGATTTGCACCTCTTCCATGATTTCGACCCACTTCTGGTTTGGTCAATAAATATTAGGTAAGCAACACCCATGGAGTAGTGACTTACATATACTGTAAGTTTTATGAATGGACATTTGCTTCAATGAACACTTCAGGCAAATCTGATACACTGGGGCAGATTTACTATTGGGGCTGCTCCAGAATTCTGGTCTACCACGCGCCTTCTTTTTGGCGCAAATCATTTTAGACAAATTTATGAATGTGATGTGCCAAAAAGAACAAAGGTTTGCGGCTCACCCAACAAGGTAACATGACGTAGAGGAAAGGGGGCATAGCGGAAAAGGTGCGAAATTGTGTCAACATTTTGGCACAAAAAAGTGATCTATAGTAAGCCAACCAATAGATGGTATAAAGTTAGACGGAAGAGTCTAAGGCCTTGTTCCCATGGCGCTAAAAAAACCTGACGTGTAAAAGCGTCAAAAACGCCAGCATTTTTGCAAAGCGATTTTTAAAGTACAGGCATTTTTGGCTTTTTTTTGGTGATTAATTAGGACTCCCATTGACTATGGGAATTAAACGCGTTTTTGGTGTGTTTTCGGCGCTTTTTACACGCCAGGAATTGACCGTACGCTTCTTTGTTTACATGATGTGTTTTTTAAACACATGAGCGTAAAAAAACCGCATTGTATGCAATTGATGTCAATGAGAAGCTTAAAGCACGCGTGTTTGATGTTTTTTTCGGCGCGTAAAACGTGGCAAATACATGCCATGTAAACAAGTAAGCCAACCAAAAGGTGGTTTAAAGTTAGACGGAAGTGTCTCAAGGTGCGGCAAATTTATCATTGAGCATAATCCGCTATGATAAATTTGGCGCATCTAGTCTAAGGGTATGTGCACACGACAACGCCAAATACGTCTGAAATTATGGAGCTGTTTTCAGGAGAAAACAGCTCCTGAATTTCGGACGTTTTTACAAGTGCATGCGTTTTTCGCGGCGTCTTTTACGTACGTAATTGGAGCTGGTTTTCATTGGAGTCATTGAAAAACGGCTCCAATTACATCCCAAGAAGTGTCCTGCACTTCTTTGACGCGGCCGTAATTTTACGTGCCGTCTTTTGACAGCGACGTGTAAAATGACAGCTCATCTGCACAGAACATCGTAAGACCCATTGCAAGCGATGGGCAGATGTTTGCCAACGTATTGGAGCCGTCTTTTCAGGCGTAATTCGAGGCATAAAACGCCTCCATTACGCCTGAAAATTGGTCGTGTGCACATACCCTTATTATAAACTGTCTGAATTTAAGACAGTATTGGTATATCTGCCCCACTGTGTTATGCCTAGTGAATGGCATGTCCCTGTGTCATGCCCTGCCCCTCACACTGGGCATTACACCGCGTATTAGTTTTGCTTTTAGTGTTCCTTTAAAAGAGAGGTTCCCAACCTTTTGAGACAGATGGTGCTAAGCCATACTGAATATTATAAGGGGAAAGCCTTTTAAAAATATGACCAAGTGATATGACTCCCAGCAGTGGTATCGTTTTTACCCTGGTACCAAATGCTAGTAATGCTATGACCTTTCTGGTGCCATTAGTGCACATTACTATCTGGATGTCCTAAAAGCTGGGCAGCCACAAGCAGACAGCCCAAGAGTCACATTTGGCTCCTGAGTCACTAGTTGGGGAACACTGTTTTAAAAGGAGTCTGTCACCAGAAATTGGCCTAACAAAACAGCGGCACAGTAATATAGTATAGTCCCACCTGAATATAACGCTGTTTCCATTTTTCAGCTGAGTGGCTCCGTTGCAGTGATAATAACTTTATTCTTCATATGCAAATGAGCTGTTTGGAGTAACGAGGGCGTCACCGTTGAGCTCTACCTTCCATCCACAGTTTGTCCCTCCCTTCCTACAGGGCTAGACAGTGTACAAGCCGTGATCACGCCTCGCCCTGTATTCTCCTGAGCGCGCCTTGGCGTTTGAATCGGCACAATAAACAGTACAGAACCGAAGATACTGGTTGAATCGGCTCTACTACACCCGGGTGTAGTGTGACGTAATAGGTGCATGCGCAGTAGAGGAATACCCTTTTAACTAAAGGGTCACATTTTAAAAAACCACTGACATTCTGATGTTATGATCCAAATTCTGACACCTCCATGGAGCTTGGCTGGGAGATGTGCCCACATGCTCCGATATGCTTTTTCCAGCTGTTCTCGGAAAGCCTCAGGGAGCCTGCAGCCAAGCACTGCTAACCCTACCTTTCCCAGGATAGGCGGAAAAAAGTGAATGACAGCCGAAGGGGCTAAGAGCTAAGCCAAGCGGTGCTGCCCCTTTGTTCAAGTGATCATGGGGGTTTCAGCAGCACAACCTAGCCACCTCTTCCTCAAATGACCACCAAATTCTACAGTACATGCCAGAAGTCTAACAAGTGTCCATGGGACCCAATAGTAAAACTTAGAATGAAGCCCCACTCCACCATGATCATTTTCAACAGTATGTGAGTTCAGGATATGAAAAACATACGATTATTTTGCTTTCTACTCGGTCCCTTGCGGCTTTCCCTCATTTCTTACTTTCCCTGTGATATGCTTTTAATTTCTACACTGCCTTAGATATGATCAATAGCTGCATCTCACCTTGAGATCACCCCCTTCTCCGATGGACCTCATAGCAGGTGCAATTCCAGCTATCCCGGTAGTGAGGCTTTTTTTTTATACTGCATTCCTCTATATAAGAAAGTGCAGCAGACTACATTTTCCTGTACAGTGGAAAAAAAGGTACACCAACGCATACTACCCCGGCGTATGACTTACACTTAAGGATACTTTTTTAGCATACGCACGTATGCCGAACGTAGTTGAACAATGAGATGTGAACAGAGCCCAAAGCCTGGTTCACATCAAGCTTTTTTTCCGATGTCGGTGGTATACATTGGGAGGTGTCCTCATGTATACCACCAACAGAAAGTAGCGACATATCCCACTGTATAGGCTGGATACGTCGCCCAAAGTCTCCGGGCAGATGGATACTTGAAGCGCTGTGCCTGGGGAAGCTCCTGACGTCACCGTCCATATATGAATAGTGATGTCAGGAGTTTTGCCGGAGCCAGGCCTTACATCCATGCTGTATTGATTAAAGAGAGGTAACCCCATTATGTTACTCAATTCAGTAGATGAGCAGCAGCCAGTGGCGTAACTACCGCTGTAGCAGCCAGAGCGGCTGCTACGGGGCTCGCGATATGAGGGGCTATAGCGCTCCTTTAATTTTTATTGAGCTGCCGGATGCAGACCCCGGTAGTCCGAGGTTGCTCATGGAGAACTTTGGGGGACTTTCAATCCCCCGTTCTCCTTATCGCTGGGGGTCCTAGCGATCACACATGTATCCCCATCCTGTGGATAGGGGATGCATGTCTTTTGTGGGACAAACCATAGACTACAAGTCGTTGTTTTTTTTTTGGGGGGGGGGGGTTGGGGCTGTATGGCGTTATCTACAGGGGGGGCTGTATGGCGTTATCTATAGGGGGCTATATGGCGTTATCTACCGGGGTGGCTGTATAGCGCTATACACAGGGGGTCTGTATGGCGCTATACACAGGGGGCTATATGGTGCTATATACAGGGGGCTATATGGTGCTATATACAGGGGGCTTGTATGCCGTTGAATACAGGGGGGCTCTATGGTCCTATATACAGGGGGGCTGTATGGCGTTATCTACATGGGGGGCTGTATGGAGTTATCTACAGGGGGGCTGTATGGTGCTATATACAGGGGGGCTGCATGGAGTTATCTACAGGGGTCTGTATCGTGCTATATACAGGGGGGCTGTATGGTGCTATATACAGAGGGGCTGTATGGTGCTATATACAGGGGGGCTGTGTGGCGTTATCTACAGGGGGGCAGTATGGCGTTATCTACAGGGGGGCAGTATGGCGCTGTCCACAGGGGAGGCTGTATGGTGCTATATACAGGGGGGCTGTATGGTGCTATATTACAGGGGAGGGATGTATGGTGCTATATACATGGGGGCTGTATCGTGCTATATACAGGGGGCTGTATGGTGCTATATACAGGGGGGCTGTATGGTGCTATATACAGGGGTGCTGTATGGTGCTATATACAGGGGGGCTGTATGGTGCTATATACAGGGAGGAGGCTGTATGGTGCTATATACAGGGAGGGGGCTGTATGGTGCTATATACAGGGAGGGGGGCTATATGGCACCATCTACAGGGGGCTGTGTGGTGCTATATACAGGGAGGGGGCTGTATGGCACTATCTACATGGGGGCTGTATAAAGCTATCTACAGGAGGGGCTGTATGTCGCTATATACAGGGAGGGGGCTGTATGGTGCTATATACAGAGGGCTGTGTATGGCGCTATCTACAGGGGAGGATGTATGGCGCTATCTACAGGGGAGGCTGTATGGTGCTATCTACAGGGGGTCTATATGGCGTTGTATACAGGGGCGGCTATATGGTGCTATATACAGGGGGGCTGTATAATGCTATATTACGGGGGAGGGCTGTATGGCGTTATCTACAGGGGGGCTGTCTGGTGCTATATATAGGGGGGCTGCATGGTGCTATATACAAGGGGCTGTATGGTGCTATATACAAGGGGGCTGTATGGTGCTGTATACAAGAGGGCTGTATGGCGCTATATACAAGGATCCGGCTATATGGCACTATCTACAGGGGGGCTGTATGGTGCTATATACAGGGAGGTGGCTGTATGGCGCTATCTACATGGGGGCTGTATGGCGCTATATACAGGGAGGGGGCTGTATGGTGCTATATATACAGGGAGGGGGCTGTATGGTGCTATCTACATGGGGTCTGTATAAGGCTATCTACAGGAGGGGCTGTATGTCGCTATATACAGGGAGGGGGCTGTATGACGCTATCTACAAGGGGGGCTGTGTGGCGCTTTATAAAGGGAGGGGGCTGTATGGTGCTATATACAGGGGGCTGTGTATGGCGCTCTCTACAGGGGAGGCTGTATGGCGCTATCTACAGGGGGTCTGTATGGCATAGTCTACAGGGGGTCTGTATGGCATAGTCTACAGGGGGTCTGTATGGCATAGTCTACAGGGGCGGCTATATGGTGCTATATACAGGGGGGCTGTATAGTGCTATATTACGGGGAGGGCTGTATGGCGTTATCTACAGGGGGCTGTATGGAGCTATATACAGGGGGCTGTATGGTGCTATATACAAGGGGCTGTATGGTGCTATATACAAGGGGCTGTATGGTGCTATATACAAGGGGGCTGTATGGTGCTATATACAAGGGGGCTGTATGGTGTTATATACAGGGAGGGGGCTGTATGGTGCTATATACAGGGAGGGGGCTATATGGCACTATCTACAGGGGGGATGTATGGTGCTATATACAGGGAAGGGGCTGTATGGCGCTATCTACATGGGGGCTGTATAAAGCTATCTACAGGGGAGGCTGTATGGTGCTATCTACAGGGGAGGCTGTATGGCGCTATCTACAGGGGGTCTGTATGGCGCTATCTACAGGGGAGGCTGTATGGCGCTATCTACAGGGGAGGCTGTATGGCGCTATCTACAGGGGAGGCTGTATGGCGCTATCTACAGGGGAGGCTGTATGGCGCTATCTACAGGGGAGGCTGTATGGCGCTATCTACAGGGGAGGCTGTATGGCGCTATCTACAGGGGAGGCTGTATGGCGCTATCTACAGGGGAGGCTGTATGGCGCTATCTACAGGGGAGGCTGTATGGCGCTATCTACAGGGGAGGCTGTATGGCGCTATCTACAGGGGAGGCTGTATGGCGCTATCTACAGGGGAGGCTGTATGGCGCTATCTACAGGGGAGGGTGTAACCCGCTATCTACAGGGGAGGCTGTATGGCGCTATCTACAGGGGAGGCTGTAACCTGCTATCTACAGGGGAGGCTGTATGGCGCTATCTACAGGGGAGGCTGTATGGCGCTATCTACAGGGGAGGCTGTATGGAGCTATTTACAGGGGTGGCTGTATGGCGCTATCTACAGGGGAGGCTGTATGGCGCTATCTACAGAGGAGGCTGTATGGAGCTATCTACAGGGGTCTATATGCTGCTATTTACAGGGGAGGCTGTATGGCGCTATCTACAGGGGGTCTGTATGGCGTTGTAAACAGGGGCGGCTATATGGTGCTATATACAGGGGAGCTGTATGGTGCTATATTACGGGGGAGGGCTGCATGGTGCTATATACAGGGTGGCTGTATGTTGCTATATACAGAGGGCTGTATGGTGCTATATACAGGGAGTTGTATGGTGCTATATACAGGGGGACTGTATGGTGCTATATACAGGGGAGCTGTATGGTGCTATATACAGGGGAGCTGTATGGTGCTATATACAGGGGGGCTGTATGGTGCTATATACAGGGGGGCTGTATGGTGCTATATACAGGGGGCTGTATGGTGCTATGTACAGGGGGGCTGTATGGTGCTATATACAGAGGGGCTGTATGGTGCTATATACAGGGAGGGGCTGTATGGTGCTATATACAGGGAGGGGGCTGTATGGTGCTATATACAGGGAGGGGGCTGTATGGTGCTATATACAGGGAGGGGGCTGTATGGTGCTATATACAGGGAGGGGGCTTTATGTTGCTATATACAGGGAGGGGTCTGTATGGTGCTATATACAGGGAGGGGGCTGTATGGTTCTTTATACATGGAGGGGGCTGTATGGTGCTCTATACAGGGAGGGGGCTATATGGCACTATCTACAGGGGGGCTGTATGGTGCTATATACAGGGAGGGGGCTGTATGGCGCTATCTACATGGGGGCTGTATGATGCTATCTACAGGTGGGGCTGTATGGCGCTATATACAGGGAGGGGGCTGTATGGTGCTATATATACAGGGAGGGGGCTGTATGGCGCTATATATACAGGGAGGGGGCTGTATGGCGCTATCTACATGGGGTCTGTATAAGGCTATCTACAGGAGGGGCTGTATGTCGCTATATACAGGGAGGGGGCTATATGACGCCATCTACAGGGAGGGCTGTATGGCGCTTTATAAAGGGAGGGGGCTGTATGCTGCTATATACAGGGAGGGGGCTGTATGCTGGTATATACAGGGGGCTGTGTATGGCGCTATCTACAGGGGAGGCTGTATGGCACTATCTGCAGAGGAGGCTGTATGGCGCTATATACAGGGGGTCTGTATGGCATTGTCTACAGGGGGTGTGTATGGCGTTGTCTACAGGACCGGCTATATGGTGCTATATTACGGGGGAGGGCTGTATGGCATTATCTACAGGGGGGCTGTATGGTGTTATATACAAGGGGGCTGTATGGTGCTATATACAAGGGGGCTGTATGGCGCTATATACAGGGGGTCTGTATGGAGCTATATACAGGGGGGCTGTATGGCGCTATATACAGGGAGGGGGCTGTATGGTGCTATGTACAGGGAGGGGGCTATATGGCACTATCTACAGGGGGGCTGTATGGTGCTATATATATAGGGAGGGGGCTGTATGGCGCTATCTACAGGGGAGGCTGTATGGAGCTATTTACAGGGGAGGCTGTATGGCACTATTTAAAGGGGAGGCTGTATGGCGCAATCTACAGGGGAGGCTGTACGGCGCTATCTACATGGGAGGCTGTATGGCGCAATCTACAGGGGGGCTGTATGGCGCTATCTACAGGGGAGGCTGTATGTCGCAATCTACAGGGGGCTGTATGGCGCTATCTACAGGGGAGGCTGTATGGCGATATCTACAGGGGAGGCTGTATGGCGATATCTACAGGGGAGGCTGTATGGCGATATCTACAGGGGGGGCTTATGGCGCTATCTACAGGGGGGGATGTATGGCGCTATCTACAGGGGGGGATGTATGGCGCTATCTACAGGGGGGGATGTATGGCGCTATCTACAGGGGGGCTGTATGGCGCTATCTACAGGGGGGCAGTATGGCGCTATCTACAGGGGAGGCTGTATGGCACAATCTATAGGGGAGGCTGTATGGCGCTATCTACATCTACAGGGGAGGCTGTATGGCGCTATCTACAGGGGGATGAGGATCTGAAGCGCTGGTCATCAGGAACTGGCCATAGATCACTGTACATTAGGGACTGGATCACTAACCCCAGGGAGAACAAAGACTGGGGAACTAAACGACTGGACAAAAGGAACCAGGGCACCTAAGGACACCAGGGCTAAGGTACACAAATACAGCACCGGGCATCATTACCTAGGGCAGTGGGGATGGCAATACGGGACACGAATAAAATCAGCTACAAAGACCAAAGCACAAAGTGAACAATCTGAATTATTGAATCACTAATCATTTACAACCACGTGTATTATGATCCTGATCGCTACATACCAGTCACCCTTGACACCGATCTGTTTTGGACGTTGTACTGTTACGCCCCCTGCTGGTGAATTTTGGTTATTGGTTGAGATAACGGAAATGGGCGGTACCTTGCGTCTGATTGGTACAGTGACATCTTGTACCCGCCCCTTTATTGCGTTCTATACAGCTTTCCTACAGTCATATCGCTAGGGGGCGTGGAACTGACGTCTCATAGGGACAGCGCAAGGAAGTAGGTTCTACAGAGCAGGGGTCACCGAGCAGAAGACATGGCATCTCAGGAGCCTGTTACCGGGGCACAGATCATTGCAGAAGCTTTGGCTGCACAAGTAAGATCCGTTATCGAGTTTTATGGGTTTAGATCACTGAATTGTAACAGTAGCTGCTGCAGAACTTCTTGGGAAGCAGACTCTTAAAGATGTCGTAAGGGTTTGTTAAAAGTAATTTATGTATGTAATTTACACTAGACTAATGGGATTAGTACATTGCATTTTGTGATGTTGTTGCAAGTGCATGCTGAGACCTGTAGTTCCACATCTGATTTAGTGATATGAAGGGGTTTGCCATCTCATAAAGTGATGGTAGATAAATGTGGGACCCCACCTATCCTGAGAATGAAGGGGCTGCAGCACTAACCTATATGAGGGCACTTTAGGATATGTTCACGCAGCAGATTAGTTGCAGACATTTTTGAAAATCCCTTCCATACATCTAAATGTGTTTTGTTTTTTTTTTGCTTTTTTTCTGCAGTATGTGCATGGATTTCTGCAAACCCCGTTCAGCTGTATGGGACAGAAATATCTCAACAAATCTGCTGCGTGTGAATATACCATTAGGGTATGTGCACACACAAAACAAAAAACTTCTAAAAATACGGAGTTGTTTTCAAGGGAAAACCGCTCCCGATTTTCAGATGTGTTTTTTTTGTGGTGTTTTTAACGGCTGTTTTTGGAGCAGTTTTTGTATAGAGTCTATGAAAATCGGCTCCAAAAACGTCCCAGGAAGTGACATGCACTTTTTCGTGGCCGTTTTTTTACGCGGCCCGTGTCGGAACAGAACGCTGTTTTTCCCATTGAAATCAATAGGCAGATGTTTGGAGGCGTTCTGCGTCCGATTTTTCGCCTGGAATAATGGCCGAACATAAGCCATGTGACCATACCCTAAGGCTGTATTCACATGACCATGTTACGTCCGTAATGGACGGAACGTATTTTGGCCCGAAGTCCCGGACCGAACACAGTGCAGGGAGCCGGGCTCCTAGCATTATAGTTATGTACGACGCTAGGAGTCCCTGCCTCGCTGCAGGACAACTGTCCCGTACTGAAAACATGGTTACAGTACGGGACAGTAGTTCCATGGAGAGGCAGGGACTCCTAGCGTCGTACATAACTATGATGCTAGGAGCCCGGCTCTCTGCAGTGTGTTCGGTCCGTAACATGGTCGTGTGAACCCAGCCTTACAGTTCCTCTCTACGTTTCAGCTGGTATAAGAACTACGTGGGGAAATCAATGATTCTACGGCACTTTTGTGGCATTAAAGTTGTTGTTTTTGTTGCGTACCATATTTGTGCTAGAAATTGTGACTTCATAACTCTCGTCGCTTTTCAAAAGGGGGTGGAGTTAGCTGGATGGGCAGGGCAATAAATGTACCAACAGAGCAATTGGATCACAAGGAATCTTGACTGACCTTATTGACGTCTAATGAAATCTGCAAAATTTTATGTCAGGTTTTCGGTATTTTTGACCGCAATAATATGGCCACAAACTCAATATTCTTGCAAACAAGAACACCGGTGCTGCTGATGGAAAGTAGAAAATGCAAGTGTGAACAGAGCCTAAAACTGGGATTGTGGTGACATTTTTACCCCAGCCAAATTAATGTCCAATTAAATAATCTGTGCATAATTCCCATTGTTGAAAATAATCTCTGTGTACAATTGTTACTAAAAAAAGTCATTCCCATTATTGTAAAATACAGCTCCTCTTTTCTGTAATGTTATGAATTGTGTTTGTGTTTCAGAATGTAAAATATATGTTTGGTATTGTTGGAATTCCTATCGTTGAAGTCGCGATTGCTGCTCAAGTTGCTGGGATCAAGTATGTGGGCATGAGAAATGAGCAAGCTGTAAGTACTGTTGTGTCTCACAAGCATCTGACTGTCAGGACGTGATTTCAGGAGGGCTGTATTAGAAATAAAATAGCGACAAAATGGTAATTAAAGGGGTTTTCTCCAATATTTTGACTGCCGGAACCCACACCAATTCTCAGAATAGAGCTGTGTTGTAATTCCCTGCACAACGTGTAGACGGGAGCGCCGCTGTGCAGGGAAAAAGTTGAAAAGAGTAATGATTGGAGTACCCCTTTAATTCTGAAGCCGCCATTGTGCTGAGTACAAATGGAGAGAAGTGTATGACGCTGCTTGGTCACTGATTGGTCAGCATCATACACTTCTCTTTACAACGCCCACTTGGTCAAAAGTTAAAACACGCCCAGTTGTCTATTAAGAAACGAATTAGCATAAATCTAAACTAGCTCATATCTTGCTCAAAAATGATCGTTTTTCAAAATAAAAACCACTGCTGTCATCTACATTCCAGCGCCAATCAGATTGTGTAGGAGATGTGGTCCTCGCTATCCTTTTGCTGTACTTCTATTTGCGCATAAAAAGGGATGGACTTTTATTATACCATACACATGCATTCTTCCCTGCTTTATAAATGCTCTTTGTCTTGGTTTGTATTTCAGGCTTGCTATGCAGCCTCCGCTGTAGGATACCTCACAGGCCGGTAAGCAGAAATCTGGGACTAGGGATAAAAAACAGGCTGCAATATAATTAAATTGTACATAATTTCCAGCACATTGTGCGATTACTCTGTTTATATTGAATGTCTTGTAAGAACTTCTCATCACATATACAAAATGTACGGACTGGCCGTAAAATAAAAATGGCTAAACCTTCAAATTCAATGTCTCATGTATATTGCTTGCACATGAGTCTTTTTCTCTCTTCTTTTTTTACATGTGACTCAACATGTCATCAGAATATTTTTTTTTTTTTATTCTTAGGGTATGTTTCAGCCTGAAAACATCCCCGTAATTTCAGCCGTAACGGCATGTGCAGGCGCTTGAACGCCGCGTCCATTACGGACGTAATTGGCGCTGCTATTCATTGGAGTCAATGAATAACGGCTCCAATTACGGGCAAAGAAGTGACAGGTCACTTCTTTGACGCGGGCGTCTATTTATGCGCCGTCATTTGACAGCGGCGCGTAAATATACGCCTCGTGTGAACAGACAAACGTCTGCCCATTGCTTTCAATGGGCAGATGTTTGTCAGCGCTATTGAGGCGCTATTTTCGGACGTAATTCGGGGCAAAAACGCCCGAATTACGTCCGGAATTAGTGCGTGTGAACATACCCTTAGGGTATGTGCACACTGCAGCTGGCTTTTACGTCTGAAAAGACAGACTGTTTTCAGGAGAAAACAGCTGCGTCGTTTCAGCCGTAATTCCTCCTCCTCGCATTTTGCGAGGCTTCTCTGACAGCCGTAAATCTTGAGCTGCTCTTCATTGAGTTCCATTAAGAACAGCTCAAATTACGTTGCAAAGAAGTGTCCTGCACTTCTTTTGACGAGGCAGTCATTTTACGCGTCGTCGTTTGACAGCTGTCAAACGACAACACGTAAATTACAGGTCGTCTGCACAGTACGTCGGCAAACCCATTCAAATGACTGGGCAGATGTTTGCCGACGTATTGTAGCCCTATTTTCAGACGTAAAACGAGGCATAGTACGCCTCGTTTACGTCTGAAAATAGGTCGTGTGAACCCAGCCTTAACGGGAATCTGTCAGCTGTTTTGAGGACTCCAAACTGCTGACCGAGCAATATAGGGTAGGAGAAGGGCATTGTAAACATACCATTTGTCTCTATCATGCACCAAGAAAACAATGTTTAATTCTCCCCCAGCACCGCCATCGCAAGTGCCAATAGGTGGACACTTGATGCTCTGAATCACGGCTCTAGCAGTCTTCTGATTGGCTGCTAGAGCTGTCACAGAGCAGGGATTGGCACTTGTGACCACGGTGCCGGGGAAATCAAAGGTTGGTTTCTCAATCATGCAACTTGCATGACTGAGACAAAAGATATGTGTACAAATCCCTCCGCCTACCCTATATCACTCTGCCATATCAATGACAGATTAATTTTCAAAAATCCAAATTAAAAAAAAAAGGCATTGGAATTGTTTGAATTTGTTTGTATGCCCGTTATGTACACTTGCACCGCTAATTTGCATATTTTTTTTACCCTTTGATAAATGAGGTTGAAAAGTACATGTACAACTTTTCTCACCTGTTGTTTTTTTTTTTTTTTTTTTTTTGTGGTGAGAAGGCAAATGTTGCAATGCTGGTATGTATACATTTTAGATACAACCTGTGCAATTTCCACCAAAATTAGTTGTAAGCGGCATTAAAAATGTGGGCACGAACAGATGCCAATTTAGTAAAATTCAGCAGTGCCACTGGGTTATGCCCATTTTAATGATCTGAGATTTTTTTCCCAATGAGTTCTTGAATTCTTGGGATTTTCTTATCCGTGAATTTACGCCTTCCACATTAAAATATATGTTAAGGCCACTTTCTCACGGAGGTGTTCTGATTAGTATTTTGTATTTGTAAGCCAAGTGGAAGATAAAGAGAGAAAAAGTATAATGGAAGCATTTGCACCTTTTCTGTTTAGGACCCACTCCTGGTTTTGGCTTACAAATACTGACGCAAAATAGCGGATTTGCTGCGTATTTTCCGCAGAAAAATATGCAACGTGAGCATGTAACCCTAGGACTATTTATAGTGGGTGCAAGGCCATCAGGACTATAGGGCTGGACAGATTGAATTCTGATGTACTGTATATTTGTTGCAGGCATGTATTTTGGATACTTGAATAATTTGTATACCGTACGGTTTCCCACTTATGGATACAAATACTATGTAACAACTACACATATTTCAATATGTCCAGAATAATCGCAACACTTTACAAAAGGATTGTAAATGATTATTGTGCATCATTATACTGAACAGTCACATATGGCCTCTATTAATCCAGATTTATTTTACATTTTCAGACCTGCTGTGTGCCTCGTAGTGTCTGGACCTGGGCTTATTAATGCTCTTAGTGGCATGGCAAATTCTAACATGAACTGCTGGTAAGATCTATTGTATTTCTGCACCTAGCGGGATATTTCTGTATGATTCTTAGAAACCTTTGCCAATAACATGATAATGCTATTTTAATAAAGGAGACCCCCCCCATCTCGGATATTTATGACATAACCATTTTGTTATGTCGCGACTTTGTGCTAAAATAAAAAAATAATTAATTCCCCCCCCCCCATCATTCTGCACTCCATACCCCATAATAAGAGGTTTTTGCAAATGTATTAAAAATAATAAACTGAAACATTGCATGGACATAAGTATTCAGACCCTTTACTATGAGGGCATGTTCACACTACAGCGTCCGTAACGGCCGAAATTACGGGGCTGTTTTCAGGAGAAAACAGCCCCGTCATTTCAGCCGTAACGGCATGTGCAGGCGCTTGAACGCCGCGTCCAATACGGACGTAACTGGAGCTGCTTTTCATTGGAGTCAATGCATAACGGCTCCAATTACGTCCCAAGAAGTGACAGGTACTTCTTTGACGCGGGCGTCTTTTTTTACGCCCCGCCTTTTTTACAATGAATGGGCAGATGTTTGCCGACGCTATTGAGGCGCATTTTCGGACGTAATTCGGGGCTAAAACGCTTGAATTACGTCCGTAAATAGTGTGTGTGAACATACCCTGACTCTTGAAATTTTAGCTCTGAGGGCCTCCCATTTCTCTAGATCATCTTTGAAATGTTTCCACACCTTGATTGGAGTCCACCTGTGGTAAATTAATTTGATTGGACATGATTTGGAAAGACACACCCCTGCCTATATAAGGTCTCATAAGGTCTGACCATGCATATCAGAGCAAAAACCAAGCCACGAGGATGAAAGAACTGCCAGTAGAGCTCAGAGATGGGATAATGTGGAGGCACAGATCTGGAGAAGGGTAAAAAAAAAAATTCTGCTGCACTTCAGTGAAACAACGGCCGTCACACAGACCTGCATAATTCAATGTGGCCGTTGTTTCAACGGACCGTGTGAAGGGTCCGTGAGTAAATGGGACATGTCCTATTTTTTTCACGCATCCCTCCATAGACTCTAGTCTATTGGGATGCGTGATATCGCGTCCCGCAGCGCAGAGCACGGATTCACCTCGGATGTGAAAAACTGCTGTTTTTCATGTCCGAGATGCGCAACGCCCGTGTAAATTTAGCCTAAGGGAGGTGACCAAGAATCCAATGGTCACTCTGGCTGAGCTTCAAAGATCTTGTGTGCAGATGGGAGAAACTTCCAGAAGGTCAATAATCAAATCAGCACTCCACCAATTTGGGCTTTATGGCAGGGTTGCCTCTACTCCATGAAAGACACATGAAAGCCCGCCTGGAGTTTGCAGAAAAACACCTAAAGGACTCTGACTGTGAGAAACAAGATTCTGTGGTCTGATGAAACCAAGATTGAACTTTTTGGCCTCATTTCTTCGCGTCTTGTATGAAGAGAACCAGGCACTGCTTCTCATCTGCCCGATACCATCCCTATAGTGAAGCATGGGGATGGCAGCATCGTGCTGTGGGGATGTTTTTCAGCGGCTGGGACAGGGAGACTGGTCAGTGTTGCGGGAAAGATGAATAGAGCAAAGTACAGAGATATTGTTAATGAAAACCTGATCCAGAGTGCTCTGGGCCGCAGGCTCAGCTTCCGACAAGACAATGACCCTAAGCCAGAGTTTCCCAACCTTTTCAGGCTCGAGGCACCCCAGGAAAAAAAATAAAAATCTCAGGGCACCCCTACCAAAAATTGGTTACAAAACGACAAAAAATGGCTAAAAACAAGCACTACACTCTTGGGGTATGTTCACACAGTGTTTTTTTGTAAGGCAGAAACTAAAAATCTGCCTCAAAATTCCTTTACTCACAGTAAAATGACCATCAGCCCCCCCCCACTCACAGTAAAATGACCATCAGCCCCCCCACTCACCGTATAATGACCACTCAGTAAAGAGGCCATAAGTCCCCCCCCCCCCCAGTAAAGTGGCCATCAGCCTCAGTCCCCCCCTCAGTAAAATGACCATCTGCCCCTCTAGGAAAGTGACCATCACAGAGAGAAAGTCTGCTTACTCCTGGGGAAGGAATAAATAAGGAGGTATAAGAACTACAACTCCCAGCATGTCCTGGATGTTATGTGATAGAGAGAGTTTACAGAAGGAGGAGGTATAAGAACAACAACTCCCAGCATGTCCAGGCTGTTATTAAGGGATATAAGAGGACATTACAGGGAAGGGTATAAGTGGAGAGAACTACAACTCCAAGCTTGTCCAGACTGTTATGTGATATCAGAGGACATTACAGGGAGGAGGTATAAGAGGAGATGATTACAACTTCCGGCATTCCCCTGGCTCCATTTCTCACACAATTGGTAACAAACTAAAGCAGAAAAAAAAAGACTTACCCTGCACTTAATGGCTCCTCTCCCTCCGTCAGACTTGTAGCGGTGGGCGTTACTCGTAACATGTGCACGCGTCACGTCTGCTACAACGTCGGGGGCGTAGCTTGTAGCAAAAAAATATATATATATATTTTTTTTTTTTGCAGTGGATGAGCAGAGTGTCGCTGCACCCCTGGACAGTTCTCAGGGAACCACTGCCCTAAGCACACAGCCAAGACAACACAAGAGTGACTTTGGGACAACTCTGTGAATGTCATTGACTTGAACCCATTCTAATATCTCTGGAGAGACCTGAAAATGGCTGTCCCTGTAGCATCCATGGCCGCGGACCGTCGGGATTACTCACCCCCCGGCGGCCGCAGCCATGGATCTGTGAGCGCTGGCCCGCAGATGGGAATTATCAATTAGCCCATGATCACCCTGGACTATAAGAAGGGCCTTGCTCGGTGCCTGAGTGTTGTTGTGTTTTCCTATGTTAGTTTTGAAAATGGTCCCTTAGTGTTATCTTTTTCCCGTTGTTACTGTGCCCTGTACCCTGTATCCCGTGCTATTTGTTCACGTGCCTTAAACCTGTTGGAGTCGTGTTGTGCCACCAGTTTCGCCTGCTGTGTTACACCGCGTCTGGTGTCTGCTGTCAAGGTCCAATCTGTGCCTAACCGTTGCTACTGTCTGAACCACTACAGGTAAAGTTGTGCTTGGACTATTTATATATTGACTTGGTACTCTGTTGGCCAGCTGCTATCCCGCTACGGTGGTACAGCCCAGTGGGTACACATACCCAAGGACCGTGACGATCCCCATCCAGCCTGACAGAGCTTCAGAGGATCTGCAGAGAAGAATGGCAGAAAATCCCCAAATCCAGGTGTTCAAACCTTGTGACCTCATACCCAAGAAGACTGGAGGCTGTTATCGCTGCCAAAGGTGCTTCAACTAAGTACCGAGTAAAGGGTCTGAATACTTATGTCAATGCAATATTTTCATTTTTTTTCTTTCTTTTTCATTTTGTCATTATGGAGTATTGATTGCAGAATGATGGGGAAAAACTAGAATTTTATTTTAGCACAAGGCCCCAACAGAACAAAATGTGAAAAATGTAAAGGGTCAAAAGACATTCCGAATCATTGTCGTTGAGAAGGGTCCAGTGCCAACTTTCTTTAGTATCGAACATTGTTTCCATTAAGCATTCCCAAATATATTTGGAAAACGCATCGTATTATTTGTGCTGCTGGTTTCGGGTATGTTCACTTTAAACACATGATGATCCTGCTAAATACACTACTATTCACTAAAAACGAATGCTCTGTTCACATTAGCAGCATGACTTCCGTTCATACTAGATCCATAACGGCTATGCCGGATGCATTTTTACCGGATACCGATTATTCCTGACGGACCTCACTGACATATCAGAATGGTTACATTATTGCAAGCAGATATACAATTTAATAAGCTTATCCAGCAGCATACCCTCCTGTTACTTTAGTGGAATGAAACCAATTCTATAGAGGTGCATCATGCAGACTCCAGAATATATTTACTTTCATGTGTAAAGAGTTGGTCACTGCAATTGTCTCAGATTTTAGTGCTATGCCATATTTATGAAGATCCTGTGCCACTTTTTCCAACCAATACAAATTTGTCAGAATGAAGAGGGCAGGTCTTGAGAGTTGTGGCAAGCGTTAATGATGATGTTTAATTATGGTGCCACATTTTTCTTTTAGGCCGGTCATCGTCTTGGGAGGGTCTTCAGATACTAATCAGGAAACACTGGGTGCTTTCCAAGAATTCCCTCAGGTATAAATCTGTGTTCCTTCTCATTGTTTGGGAATTACATGAGCACGTGGTCTAATACGTGAATATAGTAGATGTTACCGAGATGGGTTCCTACTAGGGGCTACCACCAGTGAAGTTGAAAGCATGAAATAATTGTCTTTATTACTTTTTAGGTTGAAACCTGTAGACTCTATAGTAAATTCTCTGCTAGACCTAGCAGCTTGGAAGCCATACCATCTGTGGTTGAAAAGGTATGTTATTCATAGCAACTATCCAGCCATGAGTGGATAAATATGTAAGTACCTATAGGTGATGCTATTTATTTTCCTCAGTGCTTCGCTGCTTTTTAGCACCGCTCCATCAGGGCATTATTTATAATTATTCAATAATAGATTTATTATTTATCAATATTTTCTTTATTTCCAGACCTGTAGCTTAGGGTATGTTCGCACGGCAGCATCCAATACGCCTGAAATTACGGAGCTGTTTTCAGGCGAAAACAGCTCCTGAATTTCAGATGTAATTGCTCGTACTCGTGTTTTTCGCGGCGTCAATTACTGACGTAATTGGAGCTGTTTTTCAATGGAGTCCATGAAAAACGGCTCCAATTACGTCTCAAGAAGTGACATGCACCACTTTGACGCGGCCGTCTATTGACAGCGGTGCGTAAAAAAAAAAAAAAGTCTGTGTGCACAGAACATCGTAACCCCATTGATTTCAATGGGCAGATGTTTGGAGCCGTATTTTCGGACGTAATTCGAGGCCTAAAACACCCGAATTACGTCTGTAAATAGGGCGTGTGAACATACCCTTAGGCTCTGTTCAAATCTGCTTCAAGGCTTTCTGTTCTTCTCTGTCATATGAGCAGCACAACGAAAAACGGGATCTGCCAGATCCGTCACAAATGTTGGAACCCATTGACTAGTGGGTTCCGTCGGGTTTCTGTCAGAGCGTCCCGTCAAAACCCATGCAATCTGCGACAAAGTCTCCTAATGGAACCTTCGACTCCGACGTGGACAGGGCCTAAAATGGTTCACATGTGACTAATGATCAGTCTATAAGATAAATATGCAGCATTTTATTTTTTTTTCCCCCAGGCTGTTAGAACCAGCATGTACGGCCGGCCTGGTGCATGCTATATCGATATTCCAGGAGACTTTGTGAACAAAATGATTGATAGAAGTGCCGTGAGGTATGTTTATTATAGAATTAAAGATGGTCTACGCTACATGATGATTAGTTTGTGAACACCCCTGGGTTTAGAGTTTAGCCTCATCCATTGCTAAGAGGTGCATCAAGCAATTACCATAGACATACAGTATAGGTCGTACTGATGAGATCACTGACTGAATCCCTTCCCGCCCCATGATGTACAGGCGGCCGGTGACACTGTACACTTCTCTTTGTATGAACCTTCTTATTCCATATAGTGACTTACGTTCCATATATCTTTTCTAGCGGTAATAGCATTCCTTTGTACAATTACATTATTTGTATTGGTAACTCCATGATCGAATATAGTTGCGCGCGCACACACACCTTCTTGTTCTATTGTCTTTGTGACTGTATTGCCATATATGCATTACCTGCTCTTTTCTTTGTTTCTGTATGGTATATATGCAGCCGTTAAAATACATGTATCTGGTGGCTACCCATAGGCAGTCCCTGTGATAGGGAAGCCATGCATTTACTGCACCTTGCACTTTACACACGTAGCAGGATTGGTATCCATACATGTGCTACTTTTGTGCATTTAGCTGGAAATCTGCACTGCCTCTGAGTTGTTCTATATCTTTTATTTTTGTCTAGTGTGTTTTTTTTTTTTAATGTATCTGGTTTTAATTATTATAAAAAATATAGGTGATATGTTCCCTTTAAACTAAATTTTAGGTTTCCAGGGATCTACAGGCTCAGTATGTAAGCAGTTTATAGTGATGGATGGCAGTCATCTTCTACCTGATAACCATCTGAAGATTATTGTTGCACATGAATGAAAGTGTTGTCTCTGTGAATTGATAGATCATGGGCTATCATAAATATCCTAGTAATATGTTATCTCTGTGGTGGAAAACCCCCTTCATTCATAATACAACATTCTTAAATAAAGTTGGTGCAAATGTATTAATTCTCTATGAAATCTCCTTTCTCATTGAAGGAACATCCATTTTAAATGCTTAGATTAATTTAAATTTGTACATGCACGATGTTGACCCTGTTGTTGCTATAATCTAATTGAAGTATTTGTGGTGTGTGTGTAATATATATATATATATATATATATATATATATATATATATTCATATCTTCTTTTTTTTTTTTTTTTTTTCCCAAGGTTTACAGAATGCTGTTTGCCACCTCCTATCAGCTTGGCTGACTTATCAGAAATACAGAAAGCTGTTGCAGAGCTGAAAAGTGCCCAGAACCCATTGATAATAGTTGGGAAAGGTACATGACTAGATTTCCTTTTTCCATAATCTGTTTTATTGTGTTTCAAAATCCTCCTAGAATTGTATGAATAGATTGACGACAGGGTGATACCAGTTGGGGGGGGGAGTCTCGACACACGCTGACAATGTCCAATCAGTTCTAACAGCGTGAGAATGTGTGGGAACAAACCACACCCAGTATTCAATTTAGTCATTAATTTCTAGGAGGAATAACAGAGGAATGGCACAATGCAGAGTTCTAAAAAAATGGATTCCTCATTAAATAAAAATTCTAGAACATAAGTATTTACTAAAATAGAAATATCAGGAGAGGTGACAGGCCCTCTTTAAAGAAACCATAAAGATAACAATATAGTGAAGGATTTAACCCACACCACAAAACAAATGACTACAAGTGTAAACCAATTCGTAAAGGGCCTTGCATATCCAGGATCTGGCAGAGAGCTGGCATCCGATAATCATGGCCGTACAAACATTTGAAAATTGGAGTAAATACGTTTGTAAATCTGCCCCAATGTATACATTTTGCAAGCAGTGATCCTTTCGACTTCCTACCGTGTTGGCATAAAACAACTCCTCATCTGTCAGCGCACTGTGGTCCATGTTCACACTTGACGACTTTATTGCAGAAATTTCAGTATGTGCATGGATTTCTATAACCCTATTCAGATCTGTCACGTGAAAATACTGTACCCTATGGGCTGTTAGGATTAATTGCAGTCACACCAGATTTATTTCAGGTTTTGAGTGGTACTAGGCATATTAATTTCACATTAGTGGGAATACTTAGGCCCCATGCGCACGAACGTGTTTTTGCGGCCGCAATTCATCTGCGGGTGAATTGCGGTCCCATTGATTTGTATGGGCCCATGCACACGACCGTGGTTTCCACGGTCTGTTCATTGCCCAGGAGCCTGGAGCGCGAAAAGATAGGACATGTCTTATTGCAGCCGTGTTTTCCGTTCCAGGCTCATAGAAATGAATGCACGCCGCCATGTGCACGGCTCGCGATTTGCGGGTGACACTCCGCGGCCGTCCGAGCAGAAAATCACGGCCGTACATACCACTACGGTTGTGTGCATGGGGCCTTATATAAATATCTGTAAAATGTACACTTTATTTGGTGCTTGTTAAACTCAGTCATAAGGATACAACTATGATATCTGTCTGTGGCAGAAGGTTTTGGCAGCACTTTATTGCTAGATAAGAGCAATTCCTTTAATGCAACATCCAATAATCCCCCTCAAATTCTAATTTTCAGAACTGTGTGTGGTCCTGGCCTTATAGTAGTTGTTCACGCTTAGTTATGTAAGGAATATACAGTTATGAATAGTAGTTCTTTTGTATTTATACATAACACGATGTGCATTTTTTCTAACTTTAGTTCATATATTTAAGGTGCTGCGTTCTCCCGTGCAGAGAACAGCATTGGAAGATTGGTGGATGAATGTGGACTGCCATTCTTGCCCACTCCAATGGGCAAAGGCGTTGTCCCTGACAATCATCCACTTTGTGTTTCTGCGGCAAGGTCCAGGTATTTTTACAGGATTTTATTTAATCACTTGATCAATACTACTTATTAATTTGCAAGTCCATTTTTGTATTCATGATTGACTAATAATGTCGCTCTTCAGAACTGTACCAAATATTTTCTTTTGTGAACAAGCCATTTGCTGGAACTCGTTCCCATTTCCGATGCAAAAATAAAATAGATATCCCTAATTAGAGCCTCAAATAATCCTGTCTTTAGTAGGATTATCACCCAAAATGTAAAAATGGCTATATATATATATATATATATATATATATATATATAAGTTTGCTAATTATGTTGTATTTACTTACAGAAATAGTAAAAAAAAATTTTTGTTATGGTGGCCATTTTTGCAAAAGGGACAGCAGAAAGTGTCGCCATATTGGTTGTCATCTTTGATTTGGCATATTGACAAAATGTACAGTTTGCCATGCAAGAACATTAATTAAAAATAGACAACCAATGTATCTGAACTTCCTGTTGTCACTTTTTTTTTTTTTTTTTTTAAATGACCATAGCAAGGAAACATGAATACTAATCTTTTGTCTGTGCTGTAAATTCATGTTTACTTGTATATGGAGGTTTTTACATTTTAGGTGGAAATTCCATTGAAATAATGTTTCACAAATATGCTATCTATTAGCTCCTTTCCAGATGAAAGAAAACGGTCTCTCTAGTGCCACCTATAGATAGTTACCCTGTAAGTCAATGTCTGACCCCCTATGACTAAGGGTATGTTCACACTGCATATTTTCAGGCTGATTTTGAAGTGTAAAAGCCTCGTTTTACGCTCCAAAATACACTTGAAATTAACCTGCAAACAGTTTTCCTTTGATTTCAATGAAAAATACACTGTGCTGTTCACATGAGGCATATTTTTTACGCTGCTGAATTAAAAAAAAGCTCTATTAAAAAAAGGCTTGTAAAAAGTAGAAGCATGTCACTTCTTGAGACATTTTTGGAGCTTATTTTCCATTGACACTATGAACATGCCTCAAAAGAAGCATAAAAAAAAAAAAAAGCTTAAAGGGGTTTTCCCATGAGAGACATTTCTGACATATCCAGAGGATATGTCAGATCGATGCAGGTCCCACCACTGTGAGTGGGTCCCAGTGGTGGGACCTGTATCTATCTACAGCTATCTCCAGAACGGGGCCCCCTAAACTCCATTTTGCCGCTGTGTTGCGGCTGAATTCTGACCATGAAAAATGTTACATGTTTGGGAGTTACGAAAACAGCATAGCTCGCGTGCTAAGCTGCTTCTGTAACTGCCATTCACTTTTCTGACTTTTGCTAGGAAGATATAATGGCATTAAAACACAATCATTCCCAATGATATAGGTTCCTACTGATGGTTTATTACTTATGCTGATGGTTTATAAACTATTATTATTAATTTCTAAACTAGCTGATACAACCCTGCGTTTCCCAAAAGGTTAACCAGCCCTTACAAGGACTATTCACAGCATTGCGGCAAAATACCGTGTCGGGACCATCCGCTCTCTTTTTTTTTTGTGGGTGTTTTTTTTTTTTTTTTTTAGCTTTTACAGTGTATTTTGTATAATATATTTTTAATTTTGTACTTTTTTATAGTATTGACTAGATAAATTAGTAGTATGAATCTTGGGTTAATTATGTTATTTTGAATGGAGTTTTTCTAATTAAAAAAAAAAGGTACATGCAATTACATAATGACTTATCACATTATATTTTTTACAGTCCTAGTTAGAAGAACAAAGTTAAGGGCAGACAAAGTGCAGGAGGCCCTGCACTACTCTACTTGATATGTACAGACAATATGTCATTTGTTTTTTTTGTACCAGTGCATTGCAGAATGCTGATGTTATCCTGCTGTTGGGTGCAAGACTGAACTGGATTTTGCACTTTGGTCTTTCGCCACGATTTCGACCAGATGTAAAGATTATTCAGGTCAGGAATATGTTTGTTTTGGCTACAGATATACATTGCAAATTGATATAAAAATAAAACATCTTAACTGTGAAAACTTTATGAACCTCCACAAAATTGTACTCGTATAGACCTGCTTTTAAAATGTGATATGTGGGATACACAGGGTTGGCCTTAGGGGTGTGCGACCAATGCGAGTGCACAGGCCGCTGCACCCTCCCAGCATGTAGGGGGCATCACTGGGCTCTGCTTCTGCTTTGTCCTCTCCTCATCGTTACACACCCGCAGGAAACGAGCCTGTGAGACTGTCAGCAAGGAGAGATTGTGTGTATATATGTCTTTGTAGTGTGTGTATATATGTATGCCTCTTATATATGTGTGGGTATAGTTATCAGAGTGTGATATCTGTGGTGTTACATCGGACTGCAGGTGACATCTACTACATTATCTGCACTGTGTGTGTGTGTGTGTGTGTGTATATATGTATGTATGTGTATATATATATATATATATATATATATCCGTGTGTGTGTATATATATATATATATTTGCCTGTTTGTCTAAATATGTCCCTCTATGTATGTACAGTATTTATGTTGCAGTATGTGTGTGTTTATATATGTGGTTAATTTTTGGTTTGTGGAGGGCAGCAATAGAGAATCCTGCACAGGGCACCATCCAACCTAAGGCCGGCCCTGGGGATACATCTATTGAAGAGAATGTAAAACATACAGATCGTCCGGTATGTATGATGAAATGTATATAAACAATCCACAGGCTGTGTACTTTGTTTCTGAAGATTAAATACAAGACTTCGCTCAATCTTACTTTCACCTGACAAAATGGTTTCTGTGTCTTCTATCCTTATCCATTAAGATAACTGTGTTCTCTTTTGAAAGCAGAATTCCAATTGCAAAAAAATTTAAAATCCATACCTACCATTTTACATGATCTGACACTCATTCTTTTTTTTTTTCTTCTTATTTTTATTTAATTTTTTAACCCCTTAGTGACTACCAATACGCCTTTTCACGTGAGTCACTAAGGGGCCTTAGGCTAGGCTGACGCCTTTTCACGTGAGCCTAGTCTAAGTCCTGCACGGGTCTCCCGTGCAGGCTGGAGCCGGGGCTCAGCTGTCTGATGACAGCTGAGCTCCTGCTCCAACGCCCGCGATCGAAGTTTACTTCGATCGCGGCCGTTTAACCCATTAAATGCCGCCGTCAATAGCGAGGGCATTTATCTTTGTTTACAGAGGGAGTGAGCTCCCTCTGTCACCCATCGGCGGCCCGCGAATGCAATCGCGGGTCTCCGATGGGGTGTCATGGCAGCCGGGGGCTTGATATAAGCCCCCAGGTCTGCCCTGGACATATGCCTGTTAGGACGCGCCGGAGGCACGTCCTAACAGATTGCCTGTCAGATTTACACTGACAGGCAATAATGCTCTGGTATATGAAGTATACCAAAGCATTATAGCAGCGATCTGAAGATCGCACAGTAAAGTCCCCTAGTGGGACTAGTGAAATAAATAATAAATGTGAAATAAAGATTAATAATAAAAATTACATTAAAAAAATCAATTTTTTTTCCCTAAAAAGTGGTTTTATTTAGTAAGTGTAAAAAATAAAATAAAAGTACACATATATGGTATCTCCGCGACCGTAATGACTCCATTAATAAAGTTAATATGTAATTTAAACTGCAAGGTGAACACCATAAAAAAATAAACGCAAAAAACAATGGCGAAATTGCAGTTTTTTTCCATTGCCCCCCAAAAAAGTAATAAAAATGAATCAGTAAGTGCCATGCACCCCAAAACAGTACCAATCAAAACTACGTTTCGTCCCACAGAAAACAAGCCGAAAAAATCACTACACTGATGGAAAAATAAAAAAGTTACGACTCTTGGAAAGCGACGAGGCAAAAACAAATAATTTTAGTTCAAAAGTGTTTTTATTGTGCAAAAGTCGTAAAACATAAAAAACCTCTACATATGTGGTATTGCCGTAATCGTACTGACCCATAGAATAAAGGTAACATGTTATTTACGTCGCACAGTGAACGGCGTCAATTTAAAAACGCATAGAACAATGGCGGAATTTCAGTTTTTTTTTAATTTATTTTTTATAATTCCACCCCCCAAAAAAAAGTAAATAAAAGTTAATAAAAAATTTTATATGTACCCAAAAATGGTGCTATTAAAAAGTACAACTAATCCCGCAAAAAAACAAGTCCTCATACAGCTGTGTAGACGAAAAAATAAAAAAGTTATAGCTCTTTGAATGCGTCTATAGAAAAACGAATAAAATAGCTTGGTCTTTAGGGCCTAAAATGGGCTGGTCACTAAGGGGTTAACAAGTGTTGGTAGGCACATCGGAGACCAACTCGGGAGTCATTTTTAGTGAGCAAAATAAAAAGACAACTCAATCGGATTATATCTTGTGCATAAAATGGGAAGCTTGGACATGGTAAAAGTTTATGGTAGGGGGGGATCATCTATCACAGATTTTTCCATTTAAGGCCGGGTTCACACAGAGTTTTTTGCAAGCAGAAAGTCTGCCTCAAAATTCTGTCTTGAAGACCACTCCAGGTCTCCAAGAGGCAAGTTTATCATAAGGCGTCCAAATCACTGCTAGGAGCTCCCACAATTAGCGTATCACATGGGGAACTGCAAGGCAATGTAGTATTATCTGACACCCGTTGAAATCAGTTAGTGTCCATTGATTTGGTCACTGGTGATCCACCAAAACTTCAAGCCCTGCTTGACCACTCTGGACATTTAAATCCTCTACATATACTCCCAAGTGTTCCATATTTCCACTTCAGGAACATCCGGATCTCACAGAGTTAACACATAGATATTACATTTTTATTTTAGAACATGTTTCCTTTTACTGAATTCAACATCATTATTTTTTCTATGACTGACAGGTTGACATTTGTGCAGAAGAGCTTGGCAATAATGTGAAACCTGTAGCAAGTCTCCTGGGGGATGTTAATGCAGTGACTCAGCAGGTAATTTAGAAGACAGTGTAATGATGGGTCCCTCTAAATTGTCATTTATCACCGCAGCCGTTCTTCATACTACAAACTTTTATACAATATTTTCAGAGTGGAAACTTTGCCATTTAATCTAAAACATTTTAACAGCTAATGTGCAAGCACATCTACTTGAGTATACAAAGTATGTACTCTATCGTGTCTCAGCTCTATATATAGATGCGTGCTGTATATGCTCAGATGTAGCAAAAACTGAGTTTATTCCATTTCTAGTTCTTAAAGCTAACCTGTCCGGTAATTTATCTGCCCTAATGCTGTATATCTTTGAGGTAGAGTAGCTCAGCTCTGTGATTTATAGGTTTATATGATTCAAAGCAAGATTTCTGAGTAATTTTTATTTATCTTTTTTAAATGTTTTTATTCATTTTACAACGTTTTATCAACAACAGTACAGCATTCACATCAGGTTTCAGTATTATACATGTCATATTAAATTCGACATCTCAACCTACAACAATTTTCGCTCTGTATACCAGGCCTCCCCATACAGGGGCGCTCTTGCAGTGGTATACTGTTAAACTTAACTTTTTCAACACATATATAGACCCGCCGCCTCTACCTCCAAAAATAACATGTCTCTCCCTGTCCCATTATCCCATGTCATCTGGTTTCTGCTCTAACCCCAAACCCACAGTGTATTTCTCAGTGTTTTATAATGGAGCTTCCCCCAACATTATTTGTTTTTGGTACCATGTTGTTGCGCAAAAGCATGTGCGTATCTTATCTTTAACATTCTGTGGTAACAGCGCGATGAATCCCTCCCAGATCTGAAAACATTTTTGTACCTGTTTTTCTTTGTGATGTGAGGCTTCTACCCAGTCCATTTTCATCACAAACGACAACTTGTCCAAAAAGATGCGGAAAGTTGGTGCCTGTGAGTGGTTCCACACCTGTAGTATCGCCTTTCTACCCGCTGCAGCTATCATGTGTAGTATGCGAGTTTCCCTTCTAGTGTGCTCCTGCGGATCCGAGTCCGTACTACCCAAAAGTGCCCATGAGGCACTGCAGAGAAAAGGTCCCGCCATGTGATCTGTTGCTAAATTTTTTTACTCTCTCCCAAAACCTCTGAATCAGTGGGCACTGCCACATGCAGTGGTATAAATTCGCCTCCGGTTGCCCACACTTAAAACAATCAGATGATGAGTAGATCCCCATTCTATGCCCCCTCTGCGGCGTCAAGTATGCTCTATGGATTACTTACAGCTACATTTCCATATATCTGGCCGATGGCAAAAATTTATACGCATCAATAGTAGCCTGCAAGATTACCGTGGGCGTTAGGGACGGGTCATCCTCTCTCCACTTCGTCAAGCCTAATTGCGTTGTTGTATAATCTATAGGTGTGTGCAGGAGTTTATAGGAATTTGATATCTGAGCAGACCTCGACCCAGGGTTGAGTGTTATTCTTTTAAAAGACGACGTCCACTCATTCTGGGAGAGTCTACCCACTACCAAGGTTGCATAACTATGTGCCTGTAGATAATTAAAAAATGGAAAGGACACCTTTGGAAATTTTGTTTTGTAGTTCTGCGAGTGTTAGCACCGTATGCTGCGTAGAATGCAATAGGTCTGATATGTCTATTATGCCCCCTCTCTGCCAAGTGGTGAATGTGTGGTGGGAGTTGCCCCCCTGAAATTTTGGGTTTTTAACCAGAGTAAGGGACGGTGATACTTGTGGGTCCAGATGTAGTATCATACGCACTTTATTCCATGTTTTCCATATGGCCAGTGGAATGGAGTTCCCTTTTACCCCCTGAGGTATTTGTTCATAAGGTAGATGTAACCTGTTCATAAGTGAGATATTAGGTATAAATGCTTGATCTATCTGTGGTGTGGTATAATACTCCGTGTGTTGTGCCCAGTCAGATAACACTCTAGCAAGGGCTGCCAAATTATATGTGCGAACGTCTGGGAAATTTATGCCCCCGTTACCCTTTTGCTGTTTCAGGACATGAGACGTAATCCTTGGCCTTCTTCCCGCCCAAATAAAGCCTCGGTACAATTGATTAATATATTTTTCGTCCTTTGGCCTAAGATACAGGGGTAGTGACTGAAAAATATATAAAAGTTTTGGGAATTCTACCATTTTCAATATATTAGCCCGTCCCATGAACGAGAGCGAAAAGTGTTTCCAGAGTTTAACTGTTTGTTCTAGTTTAGAAATATATGCCGTGATATTATGTTTATATAAATTTTCCGGGTGTCTGGTTATCTGCACTCCCAGGTATTTAAGCCCTGTTACACACCATTTCAGGGGGCACCCTGATGTCCATAATGGTCTAGCTGGGCCCTTCCGTAGTAAAGCCTCACTTTTATCCATATTTAGTGTATAGCCCGAAAGTCTACCAATTCTCTGCAGTTCCTCTAATATCGGTGACAATCTGATTCTGGGATTCTCTATCACCAGCAGAAGATCATCAGCATATGCTGCGACTTTTAGTTCACTGTTTCCGATAGGTATACCTCTAAATATGGATGAAGACGATATATGATAAAGTAAGGGATATAAGGACAGAATAAATAATATGGGCGAGAGCGGGCAGCCCTGTTTCGTGCCCCTGAATATATCCAACTTATAAGAGAGATGACCATTAATAAGTAGCTGCGAGTGCAGATACCCCACGAAGATGTTCCCAAAGTTCCGTCTATTTAGAGTTTCCTCCAAAAAAGGCCAGGAAACTTTATCAAACGCTTTCTCTGCGTCTAAACTTAGCAACATAGTTGGGGGATGACCCTCCTCTTGTGCAACTACCGTCGCTGCAAACACTGCTCGGATGCTCTTGGAAGTATATCTGCCCGCGACAAAGCCCATCTGGAAAGGATGTGTCACTTCTGGGAGAAAAGACTGTATTCGGGTCGCCAATATTTTAGACAGTAACTTATAATCTTGGTTGAGCAGTGATATGGGTCTATATGATTGGGACAGAGTCGGATCCTTATCTTTTTTAGGGAGTAAGATAGTCCTGGCGTCTGCAAATGTGTCAAGCGTTAGACCCTCAATGTAAATCTTATTAAAAAGGTTTGTGAGATATGGGACAATGTCTGAAGACAGCAGCTTATAATATTCTATAGGGAAGCCATCCGGCCCGGGGGATTTTTTGTTATGTGCAGATATAATAGCCAATCTCACCTCGTCTTCTGTAATAGCAGTCTCTAACAGGGTCCTATGCTCATCTATCAGCTTTGGCATCGCTACTGAATCCAAAAACTTGTCAATAGCTATCATGTCCGTTGGTTCCGCCCTATATAAATCCTCATAGTAACTTGTAAAGATCGATTCTATTTTCCCCGTGTCCTGAGTAATTTTTAATAGCACACAGAAAAGAATCAGTGAGACCTGCTCACACCGCCCATACAGGCGGATGGTCCGTCTTCTCTGTACACACTCTGACAGCTTCTTCTGTATCAATCACTGTGTGTGTGGGCGGTATAAGCAGGACTCTTACTTTCTCTCCTAGGACTCCTATCAGAATTTACTCTGCTTTAAACTCAGAAATATATTGCGCCAAATTACATAACCCTACATATCATGGACCTCCGCTTCTCTCCCTCTACCCTATTCTGTTTTCAGGTAGGGCAGCATCAATTACCTGACCGGTTCACTTTTAGGCATGTAACAATGTAAATAATAGGTATGGTAAAGGAAGAGACTTTTGGTACTTTGCCCATGGCAGGAATACAGTTTGCTGTAACAGAAACCTCCCCTAATGCTCTGTTAGCAGTGGACACTTTAGGTTTGCCCCCCCCCCCCACACCTTTTGCCAAACATGGAGAGAACCAGTAGGCAAAGGACCCATAGTTGTATGCTAAATTTTCTTCCAGGTTTTTGTTTTTGTTTCCTTTTATTAAATATAGTGCAGACCAAAACGAACTGACATTCAGTGATCAAATACGATCACATTTGAGTGGCCAAATAACAGTCCAAGCCACAATAAACAGAAATAAAATCCAATGACTTACAGTTTACATCTACTTTGAGCCATTCAATTTCCCATCTTCTCCATTTGGTGTAGACGGTCATGAAGGATTTCTCCATTTACGTGCTGCATGGGCATCTTTGGCTTCTCTATTTTGCAATATGTACCCACCCTCTCTAAAGACACAAATCCCCATTCTCTGGCAGTACATACACAAAACCAAATATTTGAATAAATTTTCTGTTTCCCACATTTCTACAAAGAATGCCTTGCTAATTTCTTCTCTATACACAAGTTTTCATAGTTGATTGTTTGTTTTTTGTGTAGAATACACTTGTTTTTTTCTTAAGCTAACACCTTTGCATTTCTCCATAAGCTTTTAGACGAGTTGCAAAAAATGTCCTGGAAGTATCCGTCCAATACGGAATGGTGGAATAACCTAAGGAAGAAGATAAAGACAAATGAGGAAACCTCAAAGGTGACCAACAAAAACAATAGAAGTAATGTGTTTGACAGAATATTGAATAAGAATCCTAATTAAGATGGACTTTAAAGGGGTTTTTCCACAGTAGACTTTTATTGCATATCTACTACAGTGTCCACCCTTAATTTTTCCTGAATTGTGTTATGTTATACAATTTGTCATGAAACCAATCCAATACGATCTCATTAAACGTATACTTTTTTCAACATGTCTATGGGTGATCGATCCATCAGAGGCATCCGTCACAGCCATCCAGAAAAAAATGTATAGGTTGAATGTATACTTTTTTAACATGGGATTCTATGGGCGACAGATGGCATCCAGCAGAGGCATCCATTTATTTTTTTTAAGCATGTTTGCTTAACCCCTTCCCGCGATTGGGCGTAACTGTACGTCCAAATTCCAAGTTATTTCCCGCACTCGGGCGTACAGTTACGCCCGGCAGATAAAGCGAGCACAGGAGCTGTGCGCGCTTTATCTTCAGCGGCTGTCAGCTGTTATACACAGCTGACATGCCGCTGTGATGGCTGTTACCGCCGATCGCAGCCATTTAACCCCTTCAATGCGTCTGTCAATGACGTCCGCCACATTGAAGTGGTTTACAGAGGGAGCGATTGTTGCTATGGCAACCAGGAAGCCGTTATTAGGCTTCCTGGTTGCCAAGGTACGGAAGCCTATTAGGTCCTGCCCGAGGCAGGACCTAATCGGCTAACTGTCAAATGAAAAATGACACTTACGATGCACTGCACTACGTAAGTAGTGCAGTGCATCGTACCGGGGATCAGAAGACCAGATCTTCAAGTCCCCAGGACAGTGTAAAAGAAAAAGTGAAAAATGTGAAAGAAAAATAAATAAATAAATAATAAAAACAACACTTGCCCTGTTTCCCTGATCAACTCCTTTATTATTAGAAAAAACATGAAAATATGAAAAAAAACTATACATAATAGGTATCGCCGCGTTCGGAACGGCCTGATCTTTTACCGCACGGTGAACATCGTAAAAATTGTTAATAAAAAACAATGACAGTATTTTATTTTTTGGTCATCATGTGTCAAAATTTTTTTAAGAAAAAGTGAGCAAAAAGTTGCAAGTAACGCAAAATGGTACCAATGTAAACTACAGTTCGTCACGCAGCGATATCAACTAAAAAATAAAAGTTATGGCTGTCAGAAAATGGCGACACTAAAACATGATTTTTTTAGAAAAGAGTATTTTTGTTGTGGGAAAATAGTGAAACGTAAAAAAACGATATAAATTTGGTGTCGCTGTAATCGTATCGCCCCACAGAATAAAGTTAACATGTTGCTTATACTGCATGGTGAACACTGTAAAAAAAAAAAGAAACGTGCTGGAATGGCTGTTTTTTGGTTTCCTCATCTCCCAAAAAATGGAATAAATAGTGATAAAAAAATCTCATGTCCCCCAAAATGGAACCAATAAAAATTACAGCTCGTTCCACAAAAAACGCGCCCTCACACACGCCCTAACGGAAAAATAACACGTTATGACTCTCAAAACGCAATGATGCAAAATGATTCTAAATGACTGCCCAGACTAATTTTTAGGTCCAGTAGAATTTCACTAAACACCTCACATCATCATTTGCTGGACCCCCCAGGTGGACCCCATGGACACAGCGGTGATTAGGAAACTTTAGGGCCTTGTGCTGCTTATAGGGCTAGTGAAGAAGTCAAAGATTAGGCAATAAGTGAGCGCAGATATTTTGTATAATACCCAATAAACCCGGCCTGTGCATAAAGGATTGGTTCAAAGCGACCACACCAATCCATGGATTATTCATTCTCCCCATTACATCATCCTATTATGACCTGATGCACTCCGCCCAGCTTATATATACCCTGATGTACTCCGCCCAGTTTACATATGCCCTGATGTACTCCGCACAGATTACATATACCCTGATGTACTCCGCCGAGTTTACATATATCCTGATGTACTCCGCACAGATTACATATACCCTGATGTACCCGCACAGCTTACATATACCCTGATGTACTCCACAGTTTACATATATCCTGATGTACTCCTCACAGATTACATATACCCTGATGTACTCAGCCTAGTTTACAGCAAACATAGAATGGTGACAGCACCCTGCGACACTAATGCCACCTAAACCACTAAATATAAATAAATATGCACTAAAGCTAAATCTACTTACAAATAGGGAGGTTCTTAGTGCACATTTTGATCAAAAAGCCTAGTTTACATATACCCTGATGTTCTCCGCACAGATTACACATATCCTGATGTACTCCGCCCAGTTTACATATACCCTGATGTACTCCGCCCAGCTTACATATACCCTGATGTACTCCGCCCAGTTTACATATACCCTGATGTACTCCGCCCAGCTTACATATACCCTGATGTACTCTGCCCAGCTTACATATGCCCCCACATTATAAGATAAAATACCACTAAAACACCAGGCAAAATCTGCGCTTCTAAAGCCAAATGGTGGTCCAACTGAGCCTGGCCGTGTACACAAACAGCAATTTATGACCACATATGGGGTATTACTGTATTCTGGAGAATCCGCTTAACAATTTATGGGATGTGTGTCTACGGTGGTACAAGCTGGGCACAACACATTGGGCACTGAAATGGCATATCTGTGGAAAACAGCAATTTTCAATCTGCAACATCTATTGTTTACTCATTTTTGCAAAACACTTGTGCGGTCAAAATGCTCACTACACCCCTAGATAAATTCTTTGAGGGATCTAGTTTCCAAAACGGGGTAATTTATCGGGGGTACCACTGTACTGGTACTATAGCTCAATGCAACATGGGGTCAAAAAACGAATCTTGTAAAATCTCCACTCCAAATACTAAATGGCGCTCCTTCCCTTTAGAGCCTTGCTGTGTGTCCAAATAGCAGTTTATGACCACGTGTGGGGTATTTCCGTACTCTGAAGAAGTTGATTTACAAATGTTATTGTGCTTTTTCTCCTTTATTTGATGAGAAAATGAAAGATTTTGAACCAATGCTGCGTCTTATTGGAAAATAATGTAATTTTTCATTTTCACTGCCCATTTCTAATAAAATATATGAGACACCTGTGGGGTCAAAATGCTCACTACACCCCTAGATGAATTCCTCAAGCGGTGTAGTTTCCAAAATGGGGTCTTTTTTGGGGTGTTTCCGTTATTTTTGCACCACAAGACCTCTTCTAACCTGACATGGTGCCTGAAATATAATCTAAGAAAAGGAAGGCCCAAAAATCCTCTAGGTGCTCCTTTGTTCTGGGGCTTTTGTTTCAGGCCCGTAGCACACTAGGGCCACATGTGGGATATTTCTAAAAACTTCAGAATCAGGGCAATAAATATTCAGTTGTGTTTTCTCTGGTCAAAACCTTCAGTATTACAGGAAACATTCATTAAAATGGAATTTCTGCAAAAAAAAATTTAATTTGCAAATTTCCCTCCACTTTGTTTTAATTCCTGTGAAACGCATAAAGGGTTAAGAAACTTTCTAAATGTTGTTTTGAATACTTTAAGGGGTGCAGTTTTTAAAATGGGGTGATTTGTGGGGTTCCTAATATATAAGGCCCTCAAAGCCACTTCAGAACTGAACTAATCCCTAAAAAAAATAGGCTTTTGACATTTTCTTGAAAATTTGAGAAATTGCTGCTAAACTTATAAGCCTTGTAACGTCCTAGAAAAATAAAAGTATGTTCAAAAAATGATGCCAATCTAAAGTAGACATATGGGAAATGTTAGCTAGTAACTATTTTGTGTGGTATAACCATCTGTCTTACAAGCAGATACATTTGAATTTAGAAAATGCTAATTTTTGGCAAATTTTCTCTAAATTTTGGTGTTTTTCACACATAAATATTGAATATATCGACCAAATTTTTTCACTAACTTAAAGTACAATATGTCACGAGAAAACAATGTCAGAATCGCTTGGATAGGTAAAAGCATTCCCAAGTTATTACCACATATAGTAACACACGTCAGATTTAAAAAATGAGGCTGTGTCATTTGGTCCAAAAGTGGCTGGGTCCTGAAGGGGTTAAAGAGAACGTTTCACCAGCCCATACATGTGCAGCTGAGTGCACCATGTAATAGGCACTGCTGCACAAACCTTGTGTCACTTTAACCCCTTAGTGTCTAAGCCCGTTTTTGGCCCAGACCATTTTTTTTCAAATCTGACATAGATCACTTGAAGTGGTAATAACTTTGAAATGCTTTTATTTTTTTCAAGCTATTCTGAGATTATTTTCTCGTAACACAGTGGTAAAATTTGGTCGACACATTCAGTGTTTATTTATGAAAAACACCAAAATTGAGAAAAATTGCAGAAATTAGCGTTTTTTTAAAATGTAAATGTGTCACCTTGTAAGACAGATAGTAATACCACACAAAATAGCTACTATTTCCCATATGTCTACTTTATGTTTGCATTGTTTTTTGAACGTCCTTTTATTTTTCTAGGCTTAGAACTTTAGCAGCAATTTCTTACATTTTCAAGAAAATGTCAAAAGCCTTATTTTAGGGACCGGTTCCGTTCTGAACTGGTTTTGCGGGCCTTATATTCTATAAACTCCCTATAAATCACCCCATTTTAAAAACTGAACCCCTCAAAGTATTCAAAACAGCATTTAGAAAGTTTCTTAACCCTTTAGGCGTTTCACAAGAATGAAAGCAAATTAAAGGTGAAATTTTTAATCCATTTTTTTTTTTTTTGTAACACAAGGTTTTACCAGAGAAAAGCAACTCCATATTTATTGCCCACATTCTGCCGTTTTTAGAAATATCACACATGTGGCCCTAGACGGCTACTGGACGGAAACACAGGCCTCAGGTGCAAAGGAGCACCTAGTGAATATTGGGGCCTTATTTTTATTCGAATATATTTTAGGCACCACGTCGGGTTTGAAGGGGTCTTGTCTGGCCAAAACAAAGAAAACACCCCAAAAAGACACCCTTTGGCAGACTACACCCCTCAAGGAATTTATTAAGGGGTATAATGAGCATGTTTACCCCACAGGTATTTTTCTGAATGTAGTGTAATTAGGCTGTAAAAATGAAAATCTACGTTTTTTTTTTTTCTAATAAAATGTCGTTTTCGCTCAGATTTTTCCATTTTCTCATTAAATAAAGGAGAAAAAGAACCACAACATTTGTAAAGCAAACTCTTCTGAGTACGGCAATACCCCATATGTGGTAATAATCTGCTGCTTGGACCCACGGCAGGGCTCAGAAGGGAAGGAGCGCCATTTGGCTTTTGGAGCTCAATAGTTTTGCTTGATTTTCAGGTGCCATGTTTAATTTGCAAAGCCAATAAGAGGCCAAAACAGTGGAAACCCCCCCCCCCAAAGTGACCCCATTTGGGAAACTACACCCCTCAAGGAATCTATCTAGGGGTATAGTAAGCATTTAGACCCCACCGGTCTTTTGCAGAATTTATTGGAATTAGGCAGTGAAAATGAAAATCTACAATTTGTTCCACTAAGTTGTAGAATGTCTTCATTTTCACAAGGAATAAAGGAGAAAAAGCACCCCATGATTTGTAAAGCCATTTCTCCTGATTACGGCAATGCCCCACATGTGGTCATAAACTGCTGTTTGGACACACGGCAGGGCTCAGAATGGCAGGAGCACTATTTGGACTGCAGATTTTGCTGTATTGGTTTTTGGCCACCATGTCGCATATGCAAAACCCCTGAGGTACCAGAGTACAGTGGAAGCCCCAAGAAGTGACCCCATTTTGGAAAATGCACCCCTCAACGCATTTATTTGCTCAGAAGTTAAGAGCACCATGTACATTTGAGGTCTATTTTGGTGATTTTTCACCGCATTGGCCCAAAATTGCAGGGCCCTGAAGTCAAATAGTAAAACCCCCAAGTAGTGACCCCCATATTGGAAACTACACCCCTTAGGGCATTTTAAGGGGTGTAGTGAGCATTTTGACCCCACAGGTGATTCTACATTAGAAATTAGTGCCCAGCGGATGGTGCAAAGTGAAAATTGCAATTTTCCACTGATATGCCATTTTAGTGCACTATACGTTATGCCCAGTTTGTACTACTGAAGACAAATATCTCAAACTGTTAAGCGGGTTCTCTCGGGTATGGCGATGCCATATATATGGGCATAAACTGGTGTTTGGGCACGCTGCAGGGTTCAGAGGGAGGGAGCGACATTTGGCATTGGGAGCGCAGATTTAGCTTGCCAGTTGTTCTGATTTGGGTTTTGCTGGTATTTCAGTTTATGATGTGGTGGCATATGTAAGCTGTGCGGAGAACATCAGGGTATAATAAGGGGGTATAATAATGCGGTAAATAAATAATAACCCGCATATGTGTGGCCTGTGTCGAACTGATTAATGGCGCCCAATCTTATCCGCTTTTGGAACACTCTGCACAATTTCTGTTGCTATATTCTGAGAGCCAGAACTTTTTTATTTTTTCTCAACCGGAGCTGTGAGGGCTTATTTGTTGCAGGACAATCTGTAGTTTTCATTGGTAACATTTTGGGGTACACGCAATTTTTTTGATCACTTTTTATTCAATTTTTTTGGCAAACAAGGTGACCAAAAACCAGCAATTCAGACAATCTTTTTATTGTTTTTTTTTACGGTCTTCACCGTGGGCTATAAATGACAATTTTACTTTATTCTGCGGGTCGGTACGATGACGGGCAATACCTTATGTATATCGTTTTTTTTTTAATGTTTTACAGCGTTTGCACAATAACATCCACTTCTTCTTTTTTTTTTTTTTTTTTTTTTTATTTATTTTTTGTGTCCCCGTATTCTGAGAGCCATAATCTTTTTTTTTTTTTTTTTTGCGTTCACAAGGCTGTGTCAGGACTTGTTGTTTGCGGGACGGGATGTAGTTTTTATTGGTACAATTTTGGGGTACGTGCGACTTTTTGATCACTTTTTATTCTATACTTTAGAAGGGATGGTGACCAAAAAAATAGCGATTCTGGCATTGTTTTTTATTTAATTGTTTTTGCGGTGTTCACCGTGCAGGAAAAATAACATTGTAGTTTTATAGTTTGGGTTGTTACGAACGCGGTGATACCAAATATGTGTACTTTAACGTTTTCCCTTTTTTTTCCTATAATAAAAGACTTCTAGGAAAAAAGGCAGTTTTTAACTTTGAACTTTTTATAACTTTTTTTTGTCCCACTAGGGGACTTGAAGACCTGCACCTCTCATCTTTATTCTAATACATTGCACTATCCAGTACTGCAATGCATTAGAGTTGCCAGCTATTCACTGAGAGCAAGCCTATTAGGCTCCGATACGTGGCAGACCAGGAAGCCATTGTTGGCTTCCGGTTTCCATAGTAACCATCGGCATCCGTGCGACCACATCGCAGCGATGTCGGTCTCCTGGAAGCATCTAAGATGTTAATGGCAGGGAGCAGAACTAGCTCCACTCCCTGCCATTACAGCAGGATGTCAGCTGTAACATACAGCTGACATCCTTTGGCTAATGGCGCAGGCTCCGCTTCAGAGCCCGCCGCGATACTTCATCTGCTGCCGGAAGGCTTTTAACAGGCCTCCTGTTGCCAACAGCAGATCGGCTAGCGTGGCTACCCGGCTCTTTTAGCCGGGTAACCATGCTGCAATTCTGTGATTGGTCAGTCACTACTGACTGACCAATCACCGCGATCACTGGCGGCGCTGCGCCGCGATAGTCACTGTGACTCGTCGGGGGAACAATCGGCTGTCTAAGACAGCCGATGTCACTGTTCTGTCACCATGTGTTTTTACATGGTGACAGAAAAGCACCATGACATAACTACATCATGGTTTGCACTGCATTAAGGCACCATGAAGTACACAGTTGCGTCGAGGTGCTTTAAGGGGTTAATCTATGTTTCTAGCCTCCGCCGTTATTTAGATATCCGTGCCGTTCTATTTGGCGCCCGATATGTAAATAACCTCCTGAACTGTCAATAGGGTGTTTCTTTTATTGTAAATGGCAGGGGGCATAATACTTAGCGCTCTGACACTGTCCAATCAGATACGGACAGTGTAAGGGCATGACGTGTTTCTGCCGCCACTGTCCGCATCAATGCCGCACATAATCTGCGTTGCAGATTTTGTTTCGGCTCTGCCTAAAATGGGCATTAAATTTTGCGGGCTAGCCGTTGCGTATTGAGGTGAAAGTACTTCTCTCTATCCTGCACTGATAGAAAGAAGGGAAGGGACAGCCCTTTCCCTAGTAAAAGAAATTCATACTTACCCAGCCGTTGTCTTGGTGACGCATCCCTCTTTCAACATCCAGCCCGACCTCCCTGGATGACGCGGCAGTCCATGTGACCGCTGCAGCCTGTGATTGGCTGCAGCCGTCACTTGGACTGAAACGCATCCCGGGAGGCCGGACTGGAGGAAGAAGCAGGGAGTTCTCGGTAAGTAGGAACTTCTATTTTTTTTTATTTTTTTTTTTACAGGTTGATGTATATTATGATCGGAAGTCACTGTCCAGGGTGCTGAAAAAGTTACTGCCGATCGTTTAACTCTTTCAGCACCCTGGACAGTGACTATCTCCTGATGTCGTCTAGCAACGCTCCCGTAATTACAGGTGCACTCACGTAGTCACCCGTAATTACTGGCTGTAGACCTAAAAATACATAGGTCCAGCCAGAATGAAGAACTATCATGTTCGTAAAACCAATACGCTACGCAGGACTCATAACATCTGCGGACTTCATTGCGGAATTTTGACTCTCCATTGAAGTCAATGGCGAAATTCCACAATGAGTCCACAACAAGTCCGCTACACGTCCGCAACAGCCAGTGTATGCTGCGGACACCAAATTCCGCACTGCAGCCTATTCTCCGCAGCGGAATTGTCCACAACGTGTAAACGAACATAACTAAAAAGCTGTGGAAAGCAATGGCGAAACGTGTCCGCTGCGGAATTCCAGAGCAATTCTGCCACGTCTGGTCATGCCCTTAGAGCGGCTATGATCAGTGAGGTCTGATTGGAAACAAGGCAACCCTATCCTTGGTATTGGTGGTAGTTCTAGCATTCTCGGTGGAGAAACGGCAGTGCCTGAGCATTCATTTTGCATTAAAGTGAATTGGAAAAAATGGAAACATCCAAGTGCCATCAATCAACTGTTCCCTTATCCCCAATACTCATAAAGACAAGGCACTTTTATCTACAATTGTCCTTTCCTGTTCTTGTCCTGTTATATCGTTGGCCACCTTTTAATCAAGATAACAATAATGCATGAGGCCTCACCTGGTGCCACTAGTTCATAGTGCAGTATTTTGCGGCATTTTACTAAATATAAGTATTCCTTTAAAAATTGCTACTTCATTTTGTGAGGACCACATTAAACTGGATTAAAAAGCATGTTCGTAGAAAACCAATAGAAGTAAAAATTCATGAAGTAGTCCTATTTTATTTTTTTTAGTGTAGTTTTGTCATTACCATTTGATTTTAATATACTATATATATATTATTTTTTTTTTTTTTTTTCAATTTTAGAATTTAGCATCAGGGAACTCTGTTCCAATGAACTATTATACTGTATTTCGCTATGTGAAGGAAGCTTTGCCTAATGACTGTATCATTGTGAGTGAGGGAGCTAACACAATGGACATTGGTCGCACTGTGCTTCAGAACCTTTATCCACGTCACAGGTAAGTAGCTTGTGTATGTGCACAATATATGAGGTCAGGGGCTTTATCAAGTTTTGGTTCAGATTTCTATTTTATTTTTACATGGTGAAGAGATTCTTTGCCAGGGATCTATTGTTTACAAAAGCCAAGAAGTCTTCTGAAATGGGGCTCATAATCTATTTTTCCTATTTCAGATACGCAGACTAGGGTCAATTTTTACCTATCAGTATGTAAATAGCTTACCCATAATGTTTAACACTATTTGTCTGGCATCACACCCGATGCACATTTCGGCGGGTAAAGCCTTCGTCCGGACGAAGGCTTTCCTCGCCGAAACGCGCGTCGCGTGTGATGCCAGACAAATAGTGTTATACATTATGGGTAAGCTATTTACATCAAGCTGCATATGTTTTTCTTTATTACTGACCTATGTGAGGTAGGTGCCAGGTGGCACCAATGGTTACAACCTCACAAACATGACCTGGGACGTGTATAGCTTGTTACACAAACACATACTTTTGAATGGTCTTCCAAGTTTAGTGATTTGCTTGTTCTCTTATTCATGTACTTTTGTACTATCTACCTTATGCATATGCAATTACATTAGCCCAACATCTACAGGTGTCTGGCTTCCAATTTTTTCCACACTGTGGTAATGATCCTTGATTTTAATATGTGAACATTTATATATGTTTATTGTTGTTTTGTTATAAACAAAATAGTAAATTTTTATTATTACATAATATCGTGGTTTTGACTCCGTTAGGTTTTGTGGATCCACGGGATGTCTATTCACAATCTCTGCACTTCGTTACTCTGTCTGTGGTAGTTACAGCAGAGGAAGCGTAATCTCGCGAGATTACGCTGTAAATGACAGGTTACAGCGAGATTACTCTTTGCTCTGCTGTAACTACCACAGACAGAGTAACGAAGTGCAGAGATTGTGAATAGACATCCCGTGGAATGTCTATTCACTGTCTAAACACTTCAGTATTGTTATTGTGTTAGTATAAGACAGCACATAGCGATCTAAAAGGATCCCTATGCGCTGCCTAAATGAATGGAGAGGAGTGCATGACGCTGATTGGTCACTGATTGGTCAGCGTCATACACTCCTCTGTACAACGCCCACTTGGTCTAAAGTAAAAATACGCCCACTTGGGCATTAAGCAACTCATTAGCATAAATCTAAAATCGCTAATAAAGTGGTGAAAATAGATTGTTTTATTAAATCAAAAGCACTGCTGTCACCTACATTATAGCGCCCATCTCCTTATGTAGGAGACAGGGCACTTATAATGTGGTGACAGAGCCTCTTTATTAAAATTGTAAATCGTTTTAGATTTATAGCTGTGCAATTTTTTCAACAGGTTAGATGCCGGCACTTTTGGCACAATGGGTGTTGGCCTGGGATTTGCCATAGCGGCAGCCATGGTTGTAAAAGATGAGGCCCCTGAAAAGCGTGTTGTTTGTGTGGAAGGAGATAGTGCATTTGGTTTCTCGGGTATGGAGGTTGAAACAATCTGCAGGTAATACAGGGAGAAGTAGAAGCTATGTTTTTGCATGCTATTGTATTGTTAAGTCTTATATATGCTATGTATGCATAGTGGTTTACAGAATTTAGTTCTTGTTAAAAAGAGAACCTTTCACCTGCCCATACATGTGCAGCATGTAATAGGCAGGGCTGCACAAACCCTAGGGCACTTTAATTTTTTTTCCTACCCTCTAGATATCGGTGCCGTTATATTCGGCGCCCGATATTTAAATAACCCCCTGAACTGTCAATGGGGCGTGTAATTGGCAAGGGGACGTGTAACATCGCTGTGACGCGGTCCAATCAACTAAGGACAGTGCCACAGCAAGAGCTAGAGGAGAGCGTGTGCACACGCAGCTCGGAGCTATGCGCGCGCACACTCTCACTCACTCTTCAGCTCTCGGCAGACAAGAACAAGACTGTGATCTCTCACATGTAAAATATGACAGTAAATATATGATCTGTACTTTTTTTTTTTTTTTAAGATACAAACTTCCTATTGTAATCATTGTGGTTAATAACAATGGAATTTATACGGGGTTTGATGAGGACTCTTGGGCTGACCTGTTACATGCTGGGGATCCAGCTTTACTGTAAGTATCATGCACTTATCAGTTTAAAATATTTCTCCATTTAAATATATTTACATTTATTCTGCAAACGGATCTTTATTTTATTTCTCCATTATGGTTTTATAAAAATGATACAGTTTGTACAATACAAATGCATACATTGTAAAAAGACTAGATGGAGGGCTTTTCTGAGGTTACTCCATGTTTGTAGCCTTCCTCATTGCAGTTGAAGTCCCAGTACTAAGTGTCTATGTATGTATGTATGTGTGTGTGTGTGTGTGTGTATATGTATATATATATATATATATATATATATATATATATATATATATATAAAGCAGCTGCACTCACTGGAAATAAATGTATAGGTGCCAAGCAAGTCGTCCCGATCCGAGGACAAAGCAGTATACAACAATAGAAATCTTGCAGCACTCCAAATGTGAAAAAATAGTGGTTTATTCAGCCAACAAACAGCGACGTTTCTGTCTAACAATAGGACCTTTATCAAGCATGATGCTTGATAAAGGTCCTATTGTTGGACAGAAACGTCGCTGTTTGGCTGAATAAACCACTATTTTTTCACATTTGGAGTGCTGCGAGATTTCTATTTTTTTATATAATCTTAATGATTTGCAGATCATCTGCAAAGAGGAGTGGGCCAAAATTCCATCTAACATGTGTGCAAACCTCATCAACTACAAAAAACCTCTGACTGCTGTGCTTGCCAACAAGGGTTTTGCCACCAAGTATTAAGTCTTGTTTGCCAAAGGGATCAAATACTTATTTCTCTGTGCACAATGCAAATAAATCTATATAATTGTGACAATGTGATTTTCAGTTTTTTTTTAAATATAATCTATCTCTCACTGGTAAAATTAACCTAGCCTAAAAATTCTAGACTGTTCATGTCTTTGACAGTGGGCAAACTTACAAAATCAGCAAGGGATCAAATACTTATTTCCTTCACTGTATATATTGCCTGTTTTTGTGTGTTTATATGTATATTTCTACAAATATATATTTGTGTGCGCTATATAATTATGTACGTGTGTGTATGTACATGCATGTATCTGTATTTGTGTGTATTGGTTTGTGTACTTTTTCTAAACAACTGTGGCTTTTGGACACCAATGGAAACAAAATTAGGTTACATTACAGACATGTTTTCAAATATTTACAAGGATATTAACTATCGAGTCATGCAGACTTCTGCACATCTGAACTTGACAATACGGTCTTTCTAGGATATGTCTTATTCGTGTTCATAGCTGCATTGAAAATTAAGTGTACTTCTGCATCACCTCTGCATTCCTTAAGAAAAATTCAGTCTATGTAGACATATACATAATTGCATATCTGCTAAGGATGCAGTCACAGCCAGATGTTGTCATATCAAATTTTCATAATTCGTAAAATGTAGTTATAAGCGTCCTTTATTATACAAGGGTCTGTCATTCATCAAGTTGGGAAAACAACGCTCCCTTGTCAATGCTCTGCAGCCATTGTCTGAATATCTGCTCTGTCCGACCGCTACATGCACTCTGCACATAATATAGTTAATACTGAAAGTATCTGAAAATCTGCAACAAATCCACCATCTGAATGTGGTCTAAGTGTAATGAGCCATGTCCCCGTGTGATCATCAAATGGCCAATATTTTTATCCCCTAGAAGGATTTTTATCCCCTAGAAGGATTTTTATCCCCTAGAAGGATTTTTATCCCCTAGAAGTAACCATTAAGAACTTGAAAACTGTGAAAAATTGATATTGAAAGTATATAGGAAGATTATATAACTTTTTATTCTACAATGATTAACCTGTTATTTGTTAAAACCCTAATACCCGCTTGAATAAATAAACTGATCTAAATGTAAAGCATCTGTCATCTGTTATACTTTCCATTTTAATCTGACAAAAAGGATGTGATCAGAACCTTACTAATAAAGTTACCTTGATAAAGAAATAAAGGTGGGGTATTTATTGGGATTGGCATTTCATTTCCCAGTCTTAATATAAAGATAGCTGGAGAAAGAGGAGGCTAATTTAACATGAAACTAGTTAGGCGCATTATTTGGTGTCCATGTGCCTGAAAGGGAAATTTACGAGTTGACTTTTTACTATAATTACGCCAATTTCTGGGCCTTTTTTTCCTTTCTACCAAGAGCTGGGAAGGATATAGGGAGAGGGAAGATATGGAATAATTCTCTTTTTGTGGTTTACCTGTTTTATCTGTTTACATTTTTTTTTTATATAAAAAAATTGCAATCAAATTTACGTAAAAAATGAAATAAAAAAATAGTCAGGCTTTGGACCTTCACTAAGCCGTGCCTGCTTTTTGTAAAAGAAGCATTTGCAGCGTAGATGCATCAAAAGTCCCAATTTTTAGTAAATTGCGCCTTTTATTGACTATTTTACTTTTTTACGCCAGAAGACTGGTGTAGAAAAGTTCATAAAATCCCCCAATGTGTCTTTACTGGACATATGTGCTCTCTATATGTCAAAATGTGTGCTTTATTCTCATATCTATCCTAATTATTTTCATTTTGTAATACCAAGGGTGGTGTGTCTCAAGTCTGAATAAAATATTTCTATGTTTGTATTTTTTCTAGTGCGCCTCCTGTTTCTCTGAAGCCAAATGCTCACTATGAGCAGGTAATGATGGCCTTTGGTGGGAAAGGATACTTTGTGCGTACTCCTGAAGAACTGCAGCAATCACTGAATTCTAGCTTCTTTGATAAAAATGTGCCTTCTCTCATCAATGTCATGATAGATCCTCAGTCTGACCGGAAGAAGCAGGTAACTTCTTGAAATTTCATTCAGGTCTGGGTTCACCAGCCATTTACTTTAGGCACATTTCAGATGTTGAGGTGCGGTAAAAATCGCATGCGTTTTTACTGGGTTTTTTTTTCAATGCGGTTGGGTTTTTTCTGCAATCATCAAAAACCGCACCAAATCACTGTGCCAAATTGTGCACCATAGTCATTGGATTGCTGGAGAACCCACCAAAATTGTCTAGATTCCGCCAACAAATAAATATATATTAATAAAACATTACATAAAAGCTCAAACTGCGAATGCCCAGGGATAAGTGTGATCTAAAGTTGCCCACATTAGACATAACTTTGACATACCCACTGATTTCAATGTGATTGGCTGGCGATCTAAAGTGTATGGGGGCCACCGGATTCTCTCCTGACAGCAGATGTCGAGGAAAGCAGGATTGGGGATGTTGAATTTCAACGTGCCTAATCCTTTGTTCCCACAGGAGATAAACTACTGCCAGAGGTGTCTGGCAGTGCCTTATGCCCTTCTCCCTATTAAAATAAACATGCACACTGTGTCGAGCCGAGCACGCGAGATTATGGGGGGACGTTGGCCGAATAAGCCAAGATGTTAAGGGAGACAGTTATTTAATGTGTATGGCAACCTTAAGCTTTAGGAGATTGTCTTGCTTTAGGCCATGTCGTTTTTTTTAATTTATTTATTTAAGATTTTATACAGTTTTTATGACATAATGCCCTTAGTGCCATCAATGATATTCTATGTGCTTTATAAAAGCCTTTACAGGAATTTACCATACATTTACAATTTTTGTCGGAATTTTCAATTCTGACCTTTTTTTTTTTTTAAAGGATTTTTTCCAGGATTTAAAAATCTATACATATTTACAATTTATATGATTTAATAAGAGGGGTATTCTGTACTCAATACGTGCCTATAGGTGTTAAACACACCTCTGTATTCTGGCTCATCTGTAAGCACAGAACCAAGTGGATTGAATGAAGGAGGGGGTTTTGGAGGGGATTTATTTTCTTTGTTTTTTGGGGGGTTTTTTTATGTACAAAATGTTAATAAAAATCATTTGATTTAAAAAAAAAAATCTTGATCGAAACTAAAAAAATAACAAACTATACAAACCATGTCATCTAGTGTATCACCCACCACTCCTGTTGTCGTTTTTTTCTTTTTTTGACGTGACGTCTAAGATGTTGATAGCGTCTATAGCGAAGTCTCCTCTGTGGCCAGTGGTTTGAATTCCAGTGTCACCTGACAGGTCACTATGGAAGTCATGTCAATTTTGAGCCCAAAATTGTAGAAACATACAGCAAGTCCAAGAAAAAAAACACTTTAAGATATAATTGAGTGCCACCTATAAACATGAATATAAAGTGCTTTTCTGCAGACTATTCTATTGTCTGATCTGCAGAACACTTTAGTGTGTATAACCAGCTCTAGTCAAGATTTGACATAAGTGGTACAAGAACAATTGGGGGCTTTTCAATTCACAGAACTAGGGTGTCGTTGTATAGGTGGTACATTGTGAGTTTTATTATATATCTGCTTATGGCTGGGTAAAGTAAAAAAAAAAATAATTGACCCTTTATTAATTTTATCTTGTCAGGCATTTCCTTGGCTGACCCGTTCCAATCTCTGATTGCTTACTAAGAAACACGTCATGTGACCATCTGTCTGAATCAGATTGAAGAGCAATGCCAATAATTCAAACTGAATGTATAAATACTTGTATTAATTTCTGTAAGGTTGTACAGATTAAAACGTAATATTTCTAATTTACTTTATGATTCCCTTTATAATTCATTTAAAAACTAAAATAAATGACCGTAGCGTTATAAGTAAAAATAGAAGATTTTAATGCCAATTTTAAGATTCAAGAGGTTTTCTGTTAATAAGGCGAAGTCCCTGTATACCTGAAAAGGTTCCTCACCATTTTCAAGGTATGTGTTTGCTGTCGGTGAATAAAAACAGTCTTATTTACATTCAGAGGCAGCTAACATATATAGTCCTGCCTCCAGACTAATACATGATAGTAAACTACCATTGAGATTTGCGCATCTTCTCCGGATGTATTTAGCTCACAGAGCATTGTCAACCCCTATAAAGATATATCATGAAATTGATCAGCAATTTAAAAGAATTGGACCTATTTAGATTATATAACAATAAAATATTTTTCCACTCTAGCCGTTTACTGCCCTATACTACTACAGACCATACCATTAAACCACCACGAATATTAGGTCATAACCTCTAACCTAGACCTCCAGCTCTATGGCGATGCTGATTTCATTTTCCATCAGGACTTGGCACCTGCCCACACTGCCAAAAGTACCAATACCTGGTTTAATAGCAAATACAGAGGGTTCACCACAAGGTGCAAACCATTAATCAGCCTCACATATAGAAAGGCCAGATTAGACTTTGCCAAACAACATCTAAGAAGCCAGTCCAGTTCTGGAAAAGCATGAAACTAAGATCAACCTGCACCAGAATGGTGGGAGGAAGAAAGTATAGAGAAGGCTTGGAACGGCTCATGATCCAAAGCACAACACATCCTCTGTAAAGCATGGTGGAGGCAGTGTGATGGCATGGGCGTGCATGGCTGCCAAAGGCACTGGGTCACTAGTGTTTATTGATGATGTGACTGAAGACAGAAGCAACCGGATGAATTCTGAAGTGTTCAGGGATTTACTTTCTGCTCAGATTCAACCAAATGCAGCAAGGTTGATTGGACGTCGCTTCACAGTACAGATGGACAATGACCCAAAACATACTGCGAAAACAACCCGGGAGTTTATAAGGCAAAGTAGTAGAATATTCTGCAATGGCCAAGTCAATCACCAGATCTCAACCCGATCGAGCTGCATTTCACTTGCTTAAGACAAAACAAGACACACAAACAAGCAACAACTGAAGATGGCTGCAGTAAAGGCCGGGCAAAGCATCACAAAGGAGGAAACCCAGCGTTTGGTGATGTCCATGGGTTCCAGACTTCAGGCAGTCATTGCCTGCAAAAGATTCTCTACAAAGTATTAAAAAAAAAACACATTTTATTTATGGTAATGTTTAATTTATCCAATTACTTATGAGCCCCTGAAATGAGGAGGTTGAGTAGAAAAATGGTTCCAATTCCTAAACGTTTCACAGGATATTTTTGTTCAACCCCTTTAATTAAACCTGAGTCTACACTTCAATTGCATCTCAGTCGTTTCATTTAAAATCCAATGTGGTAGCATGCTGAGCCCAAATCATGAAGATTGTGTCCCTGTCCAAATAATTCTGGACCTAACTGTGTGTGTGTGTGTGTGTGTGTGTGTGTGTGTAATACATACATACATACATACATACATACATACATACATACAGATAAACAAATGGATCCAGCAGCACCGGTGTAGTGTGGGTGCAAGCCAACGAGATCAGACCAAAATCCCAATAGTATACAATGCAAAAAATAGGCAGCACTCCGTTCAGGTAAAAGTGAAAAAGAGGGTACTTTATTGTCCCATAAACAGTAGCAACGTTTCAGCTCCTTCCACTGGAGGCTTGAGAAAGGCCTATTTATTGCATTGTGTGTATGTGTGTATATATATATATATATATATATATCTATATATATATGCATTCGGAAAGTCTTCGGACCCTTTACATTTTTTCACATTTTGTTATGTTTAGGCCTTGTACTAAAGTTAAATGAAAATGCACGTTTTTCCCCATCATTGTGCACACAATACTCCATAATAACAAAGTGAAAAGGATGTTAGTTCTTTGCTAATTTATTTAAAAGGAAAAAGTAAAATATTGCATTGACATAAGTATTCAGATCCTTTACTCAGTACTTAGTTGAAGCACCTTTGGCAGCGATAACAGCCTCCAGTCTTCTCGATTTAACACACCTGGATTTGCGGCTTTTCTACCATTTTTCTCTGCAGATCCTCTCAAGCTCTGTCAGGTTGAATGGGGACAGCGATTTTCAGGTCTATCCAGAGATGTTCAAGTCAGGGCTCTGGCTGGGTCACTCAAGGACATTCACAGAGTTGTCCCTACGCCACTCCTGTGCTGCCTTGGCTGTATGCTTAGGGTAGTTGTCTTGTTGGAACTTGAACCTTCGGCCCAGTCTGAGGTCCAGAGCACTCTATCAGGTTTTCAGGTCCCCATTTATCTTTCCCTCAACCCTGACCAGTCTCCCTGTCCCAGCCGCTGAAAAACTGCATGATGCTGCCACCACCATTCTTGACTGTAGGGATGGTATCGGGCAGGTGATTAGCAGTTCCCGGTTTCCTCCAGATATGACTCTTAGGCCAAAAGTTAAATCTCCGTTTCATCAGACTACAGAACCTTGTTTCTCACAGTCTGAGTCCTTCAGGTGCTTTTTTGCAAACTCCAGGCGGCCTTTCATGTGTCTTTTACTGAGGAGAGGCTTCTTTCTGCCTTGATTGTTTAGAAGATCTCTTCAGAACTAAGTGGATATGTACAAACTTTGTATTAGAATATTTTAACAAAAAAGTTGGATTGAGATCAAGACTCATTGCTGGTCAGTTTAAAACAGTGCATTTTTTCGTTCTCCACCATTATTGTGTACTTTTGGATGTGTGCTTTGGATCTTTTATCCTCCCGTTTTGTTTGACTCAACCCTAGTTTTCTTACACTTGGGAACACATTTCGCTCCAAAATGCTCCTGATAATTCCACTATGTCGTGGAAGGTTCTTGACTGTTCCATGAGCAGCAAACTGCTTGATAACAACATTTTGAATTGTTAAAGCCGAGATGCCAACGTGCTTAGAGATATTCTTGTACCCTGTAGACTGCTTGTGCTTAGTGAATAGCCTTCCTGGTGTCCTCAGACAGTTTTCTTGTCTTTGCCATTGTAAACATAGTCTGATTTTGTCCTTTGTTTTGAACTGAACATACAGTGCCATTATTCGTGTCCTGGCATGGTTTTCAATTTTTGTATCCTTTTTTTTTTCCTGCAAAGTTTTATTTATTTTTTTTTTTGTTTTTTTTTTTCTGTCCTTGTGCTTTTTTGTATCAAAAGATATGGGTTAATCTATATTCAAGCAGTTTCACTAAGGCCCTGTTCACCTCTGCGTCAGGGCATTCCGTCAGAGGAGCAGAACAAAGGAATGCCGGACACAGCGGGTTCTTTGCAACACAGACGTCACCGGTGGCCGACGGAAACTGTTGGCGTTATTGGGTTCTGTCAGCTTTCCGTCGGGGTATCCGTGGTTAAACCAGAAACCATAGCGCAGAATGCTGTGCTATTGTTTCCAGAAATTTCTGCCGGATCTGAGACTGAGCCTCCAACGCATATTTGAACAGCCCATACGTTTATATGGTGTACTTAATACTCAGGGGTGACCATAAAGTTGACAACTACTGTATATAATGTGCTGTTACAGGGAATTCTACCGAAATATTGTTATTTTAGGAATTGTTGACTGATTCCTATTTTACTGCTTAGCACCACTTTATTGGTGCTTTCCCTGTGTGTATACGTTTCAGATTTTTTGCGTATTAATGTTGGTGTGCAGATATACAGTTGTTAAACAAAGTGTGGTGGGGACAAATTCCTTGATAGTCACGTCCTGCAGGGACCAATCATGGTAGCAATGCCAGATTCTAATCAACATGTGGCAGGGACCCACTGAGAATAGCTGCAGCAGAACGCAGGAGAATTGGTTTATTGGGCTATGTTCAATTAACGTTATTTGTTGTATCTTTTTGACGGAAAGTATAGCCTAGCCTGCAGCGTTATTCTTGCAGTGAAAAATTCTAGAACCTTGATGAAAACCTGATGGATCCCATTATAAGTCAATGGGATCTATTTGTCATGACAGCATTATGAACGAAAGCCATGAGACTAGTCTGAACAAAGCCTTACAAAAGTTTGTTGTTTTGTATTTTAGGCACATACAAGGCTTATTAAAATCCCAGAAAATAAAAAAAACTTTATCAACCAGAAAACTATTTAGAAGGAATACCCAGTATCCCAATTTCACAAGTTGATTAAGTTGGCGCTGTCATCTGGAAACCAAATTATGGGTGTGTGTAATAAGATTAGACAAACGTTAGCCTATCCCACCTATGGTGCGAAGTATATGGGGGCAGCCAGACTGTCCCCAACATCTGCTGTTGAAGAAAATAAAAATCGTGTTTGTTGGACTCAATACAGCATCTGGCAGCAGCTTATTACCTTTTGGAAATCAACATGCCCACACAGTCAATCTCATTAATTTTTAAATTTTTGTTCGGAAGATATGGCATTGTAACTGATGTCCACTAGAGGTCAGAATAACCCAACTTTTTTTTTTCCTTCAACTAGACCGTTATTTATGTACTTGAGTTTTGGCTGGCAAAAATTATAAAACATCATATTCAGCAGTAAGTATCTGCAGTATCTCTATTCGGGTATATTCACACGGCCTATTTACGGACGTAATTCGGGCGTTTTTGCCCCGAATTACGTCTGAAAATAGCGCCTCAATAGCGCTGACAAACATCTGCCCATTGAAAGCAATGGGCAGACGTTTGTCTGTTCACACGAGGCGTATATTTACGCGCCGCTGTCAAATGATGGCGCGTAAATAGACGCCCGCGTCAAAGAAGTGACCTGTCACTTCTTTGGCCGTAATTAGAGCCGTTATTCATTGACTCCAATGAATAGCAGCGCTAATTACGCCCGTAATTGACGCGGCGTTCAAGCGCCTGCACATGCTGGTACGGCTGAAATTACGGGGATGTTTTCAGGCTGAAACATCCCCGTAATTTCAGCCGTAACGGACGCCCTCGTGTGAACATACCCTTACATATTACCTTTTATGTATCCAACACTGTCTGTGATTTTTAAGGAACATTGACTAGTAAACCGTTCTCTCCTGTCCTCACTAATGACCTGGCTATAATTTAATATAGAAGTCTGGTTAAACATGCTTTTCTATATGTGCTAAATATTATTCATATCCCCAGACTACATTGTATCCTGCATATAGTTATCTAGTTAGCATACAAGTATAAATTCTTTAATACAACTGGTCTAAAGCAGAGAGTCTAAGGGTATGTTCACACGGCAACGCCAATTACGTCTGAAATTACGGAGCTGTTTTCAGGCGAAAACAGCTCCTGAATTTCAGACGTTTTGACAAGTGCACGCGTGTAAAAGGACAGTTATTACGGTCATTGTCCAACTTGACAAATAAATTGGGAATTCCTGGATATGCATTTAATAGCGTAAACATGACTCCCTAACATCAAAGTGATGGTAAATATGTAAAAGTAAATTAAATAAACTTTCTTTTGGTATCAAACGGTAATCAGAAAAAAACAACGGTTTATCGATGCAGGTAACTTTTATGTCCAGAGAGCACTAGTATATTGTTAAGGCAAATATCCAAAAATTAGAACTCTAAGGTGAATCAGGGTAACCTCATAAAGTCATGCACCTAAAACTGTTTGGTTCGGATGCCTGCCAGATGATCCCTCAGCTAATGCCATCAATTGTTTTTCAATGACACAGGCTTGTTAAAAAGTAGCAGGGAATATCTGCAACTCACAAGGAATTTAAAGATGCAAAGCCATTGTACTGTCAGGTGTCACCCTCAAAGGACTTTCCTAAAACACACAGCAGTACTAAGGATAAGGGTATGTTCACATGGCTGTGAACACCCGAAAAAACGGAAGCAGAACGCCTCCAAACATCTGCCCATTGATTTCAGTGGGAAAACAGCGCTCTGTTCCGACGGAGCGTTGTTCGCGGTGTTTTTTTTACACATAAAAAAAACGGGCGCGATAAAGAAGTGCATGACACTTCTTGGGACGTTTTTGGAGCCGTTTTGCATAGACTCTTGAAAAAAGCTCCAAAAACGGCCACAAAAAACGCTGCGAAAAAGTCGCGAAAATCGCGAGTGGCACAAAAAATTACCTCCGTATTTTGAGACGTTTTCGACTCTGCGTGTGAACATACCCTAATGCCACACGGTGCATCGTTGATGCGGTTTTGTTGCGTTTGAAAACCGCATGCGGTCAACTGCATGCGTCTTTTTTTTTTTTTTTGTTTTTTGTTTTTTTTGTTTCTAAGGCCGGATTCACACGAGCGTGTGCATTTTGCGCACGCGAAAGATCCATAAAAGCTCTGTGTGTCAGCAGCATATGATGCGTGGCTGCGTGATTTTCGCGCAGCCGCCATCATTATGACACTCTGTTTTTATGTTTGTAAACAGAAAAGCATGTGGTGCTCTTCTGTTTTCATTCATAGTTTTGACTACTGTAGCGCGCATCACACGCGGCACACGGAAGTGCGTCCGTGTGCCATGCGCGGTTTTCATGCAGCCATTGACTTCAATGGGTTTGTGATGCGCGAAAAACGGGCAAATATAGGACATGTCGTGAGTTTTACGCAGCGGACATGCGCTGCGTGAAAATCACTGACCGTCTGAACGGCCCCATTGACTAACATAGGTCCGTGCGACGCGCGTGAAAATCACTCGCGTTGCACGGACGTATTATACGTTCGTCTGAATAAGCCCTAATGCTGCAGTTCTGTTGCGTTTTTAAAGGAAATAATTGATGGACATAGTTTTCATCCGTGTTGAAGTTTGTTAGGTGCTGCCTGTATATAGTTCATTACAAGGCATTGCAGAACTGTTCGCAAAAACGCAAGCAGTTCAGCAACAACTTTGGCAGCGCGGTCATTAACTGCATGCAGTCGGACATTATGAAGTTGCAGTTAACTGCACAGAAAACACATTGTAATATAATCGCAGCAGTCTGTCCATAACAAAAATGTCACCATTGACTTCTATTGAAAAATGACTTGCTGCAGTTTATAAACGCACCGTGACTGCACCGTGTGGCCTTACCCTTAAACAGCAATCCCAGTCAGGGGACATGACGTCAATAGTACATCAAACATTCCTAAATTCAATGGCGAGAACTAAAGATGTGAAATATTCAGTTTGCCGTATTTTTTTATTTTTGTTTTACACATTCAACCATCGTGGTTCAACTCACAGTGAAGAATAGACAAACAAAAAAGTTGATATTTTTCGCTGACGTCTTCAGTCGTGATGAATGTTGGGAGATGTACCAGGATTTGGATATTGTCCGTAATACTCCTGTCTTCCATGACGCAACTCTATTAAGCCTACTGGCTATATTTGAGAATCCGTGTTGCATTCTAGGGGAAGGGGGTGAACCCCTTTTGCTAAGCATTTAAGCATACCCTGTAGTTTTGTTTCCGGTTTTTGCTACATTTGGGTAGGAAACCTGTCTCAAGTTCGGGGGGATGGGTAGGGTAGGGTGGGGTGGGGTTGGGTTGATTTTGTTTCTGCCTTCCATACTTATCTACTTATGTTTATGTACATTTTTTGAGCATGTGGACTGGTAAACTGATCTCTGGGAGTGCTGTAGTTGGAAATTCCCGAAGGGGACATAGCCTCTGTGTTTCAATCCTGTGTATTGTTCCCATCCGGGTCTGTTTTGACCTAAATTTCATTAACCCGTTAGTGACCGGCCCATAGTCTTTTTACGTCGGTCACTAACGGGACTTATTCCGATGCCATAGACTTTTTACGTCGCGGCATCGGAATAAGTAAACAGAGCAGGGAGCTGTCAAATCCCCCTGCTCTCAGCTGCCAGAGGCAGCTGAGGGCTGGGAGCGTCCCTGCTCTGCCGGGTGAGATCGATATTCGTATCGATCTCACCTGTTTAACCCCTCAGATGCGGTGCTCAATAGCGAGCACCGCATCTGAGTTGTTTCTGGAAAGAGGGAGGGAGCTCCCTCTCATCCCACTGACACCCGGCGATAAGATCGCCGAGTGTCTGTGTCTCCCATGGCAGCCGGGGGCCTAATAAAGGCCCCCAGGTCTGCCTGTAATGAATGCCTGCTAGATCATGCCGCAGGCATGACCTAGCAGATGCCTGTCCGTTTTAAACGGACAGGCAGTAATACACTGCAATACAAAAGTATTGTAGTGTATTATAATAGCGATCGGAGGATTGCATAGTGAAGTCCCCTAGTGGGACTAGTAAAAAAGTTTAAAAAAAAGTTTAAGTTAATTAAAAAAAAAATTGAAAAAAAATGAAACTGCTTTAGTATTAAAAAACCAAAATGAAGTTAAAAAGTTACACATATTTGGTATCGCCGCGTCCGTAACGACCCCGACTATAAAGCTATTACATTATTTAACCCGCACGGTGAACGCCGTAAATAATTAAATAAAAAACTTTGGAAAAGTTTTCTGTGAATCCTGACTTTAAAAAAATGTGATTAAAAAGTGATCAAAAAGTCGCATCTACTCCAAAATGGTACCAATATAAACTACAAGTCTTCCCGCAAAAAAAAACCCTCATACACTTGCATCGGCGAAAAAATAAAAACGTTACGGCTCTTCAAATATGAAGACACAAAAACAAATAATTTTGAAAAAAATGCGTTTTTACTGTGTAAAAGTAGTAAAACATACAAAAACTATACAAATTTGGTATCGTTGCAATCGTAACAACCCGCTGAATAAACCTATTGTGTTATTTATACCACACGGTAAACGGCGTAGATTTAGGATGCAAAAAATGTGGCGAAATTCAGATTTTTTTTCTATCCTCCCCCCAAAAAAAGTTAATAAAAGTTAATCAATAAGTAATATGTACCTAAAAATGGTGCTATTAAAAAATACAACTTGTCCCGCAAAAAACAAGACCTTATACAGCTATGTCGATGCAAAAATAAAAAAGTTATAGCTCTTGGAATGCGACGATGGAAAAACGTAAAAAATAGCCTGGTCATTAAGGTCTAAAATAGGCTGGTCATTAAGGGGTTAATGGAGACGTTAAAACATCTTAAAATGATCTCCTGGAATGTGCAGAGTCTCAATGACAAATTTAAACGGTCCTTAGTCCTTTATTTTCTCTCCACATACAATCCATAGATTATACTTTTGCAAGAAACCTATTAACTTGGTCCTAAATTGTGAGCTCTTGCACGACCATGGGTCAGACACGGTTATCATGCTTTTTATTCTAATTACTCCTGCCGGGTCTCTTTCTGGTCCATAAATCTTTGCAATGTAATGTTACGTCTGTTAAAATTGATCCTAAAGGGAGGTTCATGTTATCATGTCAGCTACATTTTATGTCCTTCATTATAGTGAATGTCTATAATCCACCTCCGGCCACCTTCCAACTACTTTCTGATACAATGTCTTGCTCGCTACCCTCAGTCTATAGTTTATTCGTGCCACTCACCTGCCTATAGGTCCTTCTCCAGAATAGATTTGGCATTTGGCAATGGCGCTTCTTTAGTATTTGTCATAGACGCACAATACCTCCCTCAGGGAATTTTGGACCACTCGTCCCTCATGGTCACTCTGGGATTACCTGAACTTGCAAGGCATAAAATTTGGAGATTGAGTCCCCTATGGCTCTCGTGTGCTGAGGTCGCAACCTCTTTGGAGAGAGAAACTGCAGATTTTTGGACTCTTAATTCAGGTTCAACTGATAGCAATCTAGTATGGGACGCCTTTAAGGCATATACCAGAGGGGTGATTATACGGGCAATGTCCTCACATAGGAGGAGCCTGGCTAAACAACGTATGGTCTTAGAGGATGAGCTGGTTGTTGCGGAGGAGGTATACCTCAGGACTAGGGACTCTTTGGCCTTTACTGCCTTCTCAACGAAGAAACGTGAATATATCCTTTTATTGTCTGCGTTCACCAGAAAGAAAACGTTATACTCCCAACAGAGAGTTTTTGAGGAATGAGATAAGAATGGTCTTTTGTTGGCTTACTGTAATGACTGGGTAGGGAGAAGACAGGTGAGCCCTAATCTACCCGCCACTCAGTCCCTGCCTACTTGCATGGCCCGTCCTAAGCGACGGCGTACAACTGGGCGGCGGTCCCTACGCTCAATATGTGCACGACAGACAAACGGACAAGGGTACACAGAAGCTAAGGGAAATGGGGCAGTTGCCCACGGCAAGACCGTGAGCAACAAGAGTAGTGAACGAGCCGAGTCAAACCAGGAGTGTATGAGGTACCAAACGCAGAGCAGGAGCGTAGTCAGTAAAGCCAGGGTCAAAATGAAGCAAGGTCAATAATGATAGCAGGAGCAGCAGAGCCAGGAAACAGGAAAGAATCACAGGCAGAGACCAGCAGGAAGTGAAGGTATAAATAGACCGAGGGCGGGAGCTAGAACCATCTGGCCAGGCTGTGATAGGTTCTCCCACTCTTGAGCCTACCAGCCTGAGTGGTAGCAGATCGAGTCACTCTATCAGACTTAGGAGCAGGTGCAGACTGATTAACCACGGGCGTCAAGACAGAAGCTGTGTCTGGCAGATCCTTTACACTTACTTGGCTAGAGAGGACACCACCCCAAACCTCATCTTGAAAGTCCCCTCTGATACTGGGATGCCTATTAGTGACCCTCTGACCATTAATGACACCTTTGCTAAGTTTGACTGATTTATACTCCTAAGGTCTCAAATACTCCATCTGAACTGGAGACAAACTTAGACACTATTGTATTCCCCACTCTGTATAGGGAGGATGTTGATTTACTGCAAGCTAACCTGACTATAGAGGAAACTACTGAGGCTATTAGATATTTTCCAAACAGGAATACCCAGGTTCTAGATGGTTTGCCTAGAGAATGGTATCAATTGCATGTTGAACTAATTGCACCCCATTTGCTCAAGCTTTTTCAATCCTTCAATGGGAATAATACCCCCCCCCCTTTTTTTTGAGAGAGGCTCTTATAGTGTTGATCCCCAAACCCCGTAAAAATCCTACAGACCTATTTCACTCCTCAATTGTGATATTAAAATATTGGCAATACGTCTGCAAAAAATCATTTCTCACCTTATTCATCCAGACCAATCTGGTTTCATGCCAGGGAAGGCCACAGATATTAACCTTCGAAGGCTCTTAACTAATATATAATCTACTGTGGGGTCAAGTGGCTCCAGACTAGTGGCCTCTTTGGATCTGGTAAAACAAAGAAACAAACACGGCGCCACATAGTGTGAGTAAGCCCAATAAGACAGTCAGAGTATGACGAATGGATGCTTACCACAGCTGGATAGATCAATCGCTTAGAACTAAATGTAGATCGTGGAGAGTGCTGCTGCCGAAATCCCAAACGGTCACGCCAATGGGTTACCGTGCAATGTTATCATATAGAGGTAGAAAAAGGGGGATATGACTACGGCGCTGCTACTCAATAAAGATGCAGGAATTATTAATAGTGTTTATTAGTAAGAAGGCTATGCGTTTCAATGCCGCACCGGCATCTTCCTCAGGCCATATAAAATGCAGTCAGAACAAGGCAGCTTTAAATACACCACGCGGAAAAAAAGCCGCCAATGTGATCGAGGTCAGAGGGCACCAATGACGTAATCGGTACACAGATCTAGAGTTTAACAGAAATAAAAATGTCTATAAACAACAAATGACATTAATACTTAGACAAACAACAATATTAACACATCGTAACATTTGCAGGATAGTTAATATTCCCAAAATTTACCATGCGGCATTGAAACGCGTAGCCTTCTTACTAATAAACACTATTAATAGTTCCTGCATCTTTGGATCTGGAGAAGGCATTTGACTCGGTTGAGTAGTCTTATCTGTGGTCTGTGCTAGGTAAATTTGAATTTTGACCCAGGTTTATCCGATGGGTGCAGTTATTATACTCCCAACCTATAGCAAGTGTTAAAACCAATTGTCACATCTGCCCCTCATTCACACTTGCCCGTGGGACTAGACAGGGTTGCCCACTATCCCCTTCCCGCATTGGCCATTAGCATTACCTATAGAAGCCTCTGCTGCTATAAAGGGTTTTGTCATGGGTCAAAGAGAGGAACGTGTCTCACTCTATGCAGATGTTACGCTACTATTCCTGAATCATCCAGGTCTATCTCTATAGGCGATGTTGTCTCTATTTGATTTATTTACATCTTTCTTTGGCCTCCGTGTGAATTGGTCAAAATCCTTGGTAATGGCGATAGATATTGCGGCTAGGGCGACTGCACTCCCTTCTCCATTGCAATGGGCAGATAAAATTACTTATCTAGGTATAGTGATTAGCTCAGATATTTATACCGTTATATCTGCGAAAATCACACCTTTGATACAGCGTCTTCAAACAGACTTTGATAGATGGAAACACCTCCCCCTCACAGTTACAGGCAGGAATAATTTGTTTAAGATGAAGTCCTTACCGAGATTCTTAAATCTCTTTCACAATACTCCAGTCTGGCTTCCATTATCCCTGTACAACATTGACAAGGATCTTCAATCTTTTATTTGGGCCGGTGGTACTCCTAGAATCGCTTTAGGCACACTACAGTTGCCCACTAGGCAGGGTGAACTATATATATATGACAGACAGGACCCCCCTCAGGGACACGTACTCACAATCCCAATGAAAACTACTCTGAAGGTCTGGCAAAGATCTTTGTTGCTCTTTAATTCAGAAGAGGAGTCCTGGTCACCTAGGACACCACTCTGGTATAACCTGCTTCTGCTGCAGTTGAGGGCCTCTCTAACCCTGGTGCATGGGCAACCCTGGGTATATTGACCTTGAAGGGTGTGGTAGTGGATGATATAGTAGCTACTTTTGCACAACTTCGGTCCAAACATCAGATCTCGACTCCTCTCAGGTTCCGCTATTTCCAGCTTAGACACGCTCTCTGGTCACAATTTGCAGGTTATAATGTTAGACTTTGTACATACCTGGTGGAGGATTGGGTGACGCAGGAGACGTTGGCTAAACCATTATCTACGCTTTATATGCAATTGTTGACTATCTTCTAAAAAACTTGATAGAACCTTGGATCGTTGGTCTCAGACTCTATCCTCTGTATCTACAGACGATCATAAGGAAATGCTATCCGCTCTAACGGGTCCCTTGATATCTACAAGGGACCAGCTTATTCAATTGAAATTCTTCCACCGGATTTACTACACCTCTTCCAAATTATTTAGAATGGGACGTATACCTATTCCTATCTGTCCAAGCTGCCACGGAGCTTAGGGCTCCTTTCGACACATTTTCTGGGAATGTCCGATTTATTAATAATTTCTGGGCTGAGGTATTGGAATTTCTTGAGCTTAAAATAGGACACCCTCCTATACTTGCTCCCAGAATGTGTCTTTTATTATTGCTACAAGAAATCGTACCTACTGTTGCTGTCAGATCACTTATGACACTCCTGTTGTTCTATGCTAAAAAGACTATACTCCTGAATTGGAAACATCCAACAGTTCCTACATTGTCAGCATGGATTGCGTTGGTTATTTCTACCTTGCCACTCTTTAAGTTCACTTATGAAGCATGTATGTGCCTCAATGTTCCCTCTAAGTCTTGGCAGCTCCTGAGCGGGGCAGTTAGGGAGCAGGACAAGTCTCCATCAATGGTGGACAATCTGATTATCAAGAGTAATACCACCAGTAAAAGCTAATATAGCGACTAAATGAGAGAATAAGAGAACTTATTTTAAATTAGTTTTAATTACTCTTTTAAATACTATAATATTACAAGTAAAGCAGTAAAATAGACCGTTCTAAACACCAATTATAGGCATCAATGAAAGAATCCTTCATTACACCACTGCCCCTGTAGATAGCGCCACACAGACCCCCTGTAGATAGTGTCACAGAGACCCCCTGTAGATAGCGCCACACAGACCACCTGTAGATAGTGCCACACACAGCCCTACCTATAGATAGCGTCACACACAGACCCCTGTAGATAGCGTCATACACAGACCCCTGTAGATAGCGTCACACACATCCCCCCTGTAGATAGCGCCACACAGACACACTGTAGATAGTGCCACACAGACCCTCCTGTAAACACTGCCACACAGACCCCCATGTAGATAGTGCCACACAGACCCCTTGTGTATATATAGGTATATATACATAGTGCCACACAGCCCCCTTGTTTATAGTGCTACACAGCAATCCCCGCTGTATATAGTGCTACACCGAAATTCCCCCCTGTATATTTTCATAACCAGCCAGATATAACGCAGCAGGCTAGTATTACCAGGGCGGGAAGGGCCACGGTTTTTGGCCTTTCCCAGCCTAATAATACCAGCCTGCGACCTCCCCTGTGCCCGACCATCACTACAGACGGTCGGGCACTGGATCGTACCCGGTTCTTCCTGGCACCCCTGGTGGCGGTGGGTACCGGGGTAATAATGGGGGTTAGTGTTAGCCTTTTCACCGGCTAACATAAGCCCCGCCTTAGTAATGGACGCTGTCAATCTGTCAGCAGCCATTAGTAAGGTCGTAGTGATAAAGTTTAAAAAAAAAAAAAGTTTAAAAATAAAAAAGACATAGAAAAAACGTATTTATTGAAATAAAACAAAACCCAAACAATCCTCATTAACCATTTTATTGAGAATAAAAAGGCCGTCGTCGAAGTAGTCCTCGAATCCGACATAGTCCAATGACCGAACCTGTAAAATAATACAAAAAAAAACATTAGTAAGGGCCTGTTCACCTCACCGCTGCCCTTCCGTTGAGGGGTTCTGTCGGGTTAACCCCTCAACAGAAAGGCAAACTGAAACCTCTGCTTCTGTTTCCCTCACCATTGATCTCAATGGTGATGGAAACGTTGCTAAAGGTTTCCGTTGTTTTGCATTGTCGACTGCACTATTGATTCCGTCAAAACAACGGAACCCGTTCACAACGGTGACAAACCATTAGCAAAGTTTCCATCATCATTGAGATCAATGGTGATGCAAACGGAAGCTAAGGTTTCCATTTGCCTTTTCGTTGAGGGGTTAACCCGACAGGACCCCTCAACGGAAGGGCAGTGGTGATCTGAACAGGACCTTAGATACAGGGCCCATGTGCATGTGTGATACTGTTTGTTGGACTCTGTATCTAAGCCTAAGGTTGTTATACAGTAGAAGATTGCTGTCTGCTGAGGCCGTGTATCTAAGCCTAACACACGTTAAAGGGGTTGTCCAGTCCCTAAACATTGATGGCCTATCCTCAGGATAGGCAATCAATAGCTGATGGGTCGGGTCCAATCAAGCCAATCAGCTGTTTTGAAGGGGGTGCAGAGCTCGTAAGAGCACTGCTTCCCCTTCATTTCCCTTACTTGGTCACACTATGAATCGCTGACACATCCGTGTCGGTGATTCAGTGTGAGAAAGTGACCGGAATGAAGGGGAAGTAGCGCTGCAACCCATTCAAAACAGCTGATTGGCGGGGGTTCCGAGAGTCTGACCCCGACCATTCAGCTTCAGCAGTGGTATTAAATTTACTCTCCTCTTCCGCCGCAGCGGAGATCCTTACTCCACAGCGCTGTGACGTCAGAACCTCCGCTGCGTTCCGGAAAGAGGGAGGGTAAGTACTGTCAGTCCCTATAGTAACAGGGGCCTGTGTAGTTTATTACATAGGCCCCAGTTACTATAGTAACTTTTCATTGATGTAGTGCAGGGGGCCACGGGCCCCCTGGCTTCGGGGCCCGGTCTCAATTGCGACCCCCCTATAGTTATGCCACTGATAGTATTGATTTGTATGTGGGTCCTGAGGATGCACATACAAGTGAATGTGGCTGTCACTAGCACCGGAGCCCCCTCCGGTGCTAACGATGCCACTGCATCCGCCTGCCGCCCGTGACAGTGCGTGGGCTTTCAACTTTACTGAGCGGGCGGACTGTGGAAGGTGCGCGGCCGTGCATCTGCGCACCTTATAGGGAACACTTGTGACCTGGTAAATTTCTGAAGGTGTGGAGCTCTTGGATAGCCAATCCTCACACTAGCTCATAAATTGCTATTGCTCAGATTGCTTGGGTCTGAAATTGTCTGACGTCTCTCTGCGGTCCTCACCTAATTTTGTCTCATATTTTCTTCTGATAAGGACAGGCTGTTTGTCTAGTTTTTGTTTTCTATTATATAAACTTACTGATATGTGACGTAATATATCCGAGTGTTTTTGTTTAATATTGACCTTGTACACTTGGTACTGATGTGATATTTACTGTGTGTAGGATTGTTTTATACTTCTACATTTTATACCACTGTTTGATATGTGATCTCAATAAAACCACTTTAAAAAAAAAAAGAATAAGCAGACAAAACACTAATAATACATATGGATTTTTATCCCTTTTAGTTTATTCATGTTACAGATGGAAAAAGCATGGAATGTTGCAGTTACAGAGTACCAACATTACGCTAATTATTTGGCAGTGCATTCTACTTGTGTGACCGATGGAACTAATCCAAGAATGCTGTATGTGTAAACAAAGAAATGGCACTTATTATTGATTTGGTCTCTACTTCTCACAGATATAAACAAACAAACTGCAATGCAGTAAACAGCACTGGGCAGAGGCGTAAGTTGCAACTCCTGGGTCCCAATGCAAAATCTGTTGGGCCCTATTCACACAGTTTTATGGCGCTGATTTTGACATAGAAACCGCGTTGGAATCCGTGCAAAAAACGGGGGGTTTGGCTAATATGGATTCTCTTTTTGATCTTGTTCTAATCCTTGTTCATAAACCACCCCCTTAGGCATAATACAAAATGTATGTATTGCCGTGGAGTGTTCCTTTGATTTAAAATGGTTTTTTTTTCAGGGAGGGGGGGGGGGGGGGTGGGCAATATAAAAAGGAAAACAGAGAAAGATATATAGCGAACTGGGAATCTGGAATTGCTGTTTTTTCTGCAGAGCGCAAACTAGCAGGGTGATAATCCATACCAGCAAAACGCCAACAAACTTGGCGAGCAATGGCAATGTACACCACCTTTTAATTAGTATAAACACATATGTTATTTATACTAATTCAAAGGTAGTATACATTGTAAATAATTTATTATATTCCAAATTTGTTTTTTTGCGATATATTACGATTTATATTTATACATGTGTATGCAGAATTCCCTGTGTAATGGAGGAGCTTACATGTTTTCTTCTTAGGCTGGGTTCACACGACCATATTAACGTCCGTAATGGACGGACGTATTTTGGCCGGAAGTCCCGGACCGAACTCATTGCAGGGAGCAGGGCTCCTAGCATCATAGTTATGTACGATGCTAGGAGTCCCTGCCTCTCTGCAGGACAACTGTCCCGTACTGTAATCATGTTTTCAGTACGGGACAGTAGTTCCACGGAGAGGCAGGGACTCCTAGCATCGTACATAACTATGATGCTAGGAGCCCGGCTCCCTGCACTGTGTTCGGTCCGGGACTTCCGGCCGAAATACGTCCGTCCATTACGGACGTTAATGTGGTCGTGTGAACCCAGCCTTAAATAGCAGAGCAGTTTGTAGTTTTAGTTAGCCGTGACCAAGAACCAGCAAGTGGTTCAAAAAAATACATAAATTGCACCTCTTCCCCTTAATGTTGCCCTAGGCAACTGCCTACTTCGGCTAACCCATGTTTCACCCCTGATTGCAAATGACAAGTCAGCTATATTTACTGATTAGGTGTCTCAGATTTTGATATAATGAGCAGTATGCTTTTTAAATTTTTTTTTTTTTACTATAGATTGGTGTAGGGTTAATTTCTAAAGTTCGCAGGTATTTTAGATATTGAAACTTTCATCATAAAATGCTAAAGCAATATTTTGTAGTCTAATATTTTAAAAGTAAATTGTGAATTAATCGTTTTATCAATACCTCCAGTTACGTCACGCGGCACAGGCCCAGGGTAGGTTGGTGGACTTGAGCTGCTCTACTATGGGAGTGATGGAACAGGTATTGGGAGCAAAGGACACTAAAGGGATTATTTCTGTGATCTATGGTACATTACTTTCCAAATTCCTTGGAGATCCGATGGGGGAGATCAGATGCAAATGGGAAGAGGATGTGGGGAATATAACTGATGATGAGTGGGAGGAGATACTTGAATCGCCCAAAATGCTTTCCTTTAATGTAGCACACAGGAGGTCACAACTTTTTCTCCTACATAGAGTGTATAGGACGCCTAAGGTGTTAATGCAAATGAGGCTCAGACCAACGCAGGAGTGTCCCAGGTGTTCGTTTGAGGGGGCAGACATAAAGCATATGTTCTGGGGTTGTCCGAAGCTGAATGATTACTGGAAGGAGGTTGGAGGCATGGTAGCGAGGGTATTTGGGAGAGATTTTCTGTTAGAACCTAAGATCTATGTGTTGGGTTGTATGGGGGAAGAGGGAGGAGATGGAGCTGAATTACTGGCCATAAAAAAGGTTTTGTATCATGCTAGGAAACTAATAGCAAAATATTGGCTGAATACGGATCCCCCGGAGGTGTCTGAACTAGTGGGATACGTTAATCACACGGTGGCATTGGAACATCGGATATATCTAAAACGTGGGGCAACACACAAACATGATAAGCAATGGGGAAAATGGGTACACAATTATGGCACGGCAGGGAGGTAGGAAACATCTTAAGGTGAAATGATCAGGAGGCGATTATTGATATAAAAGTATGAGGCAGGAGAGAGAATGGTTATACGAGTCAGGGAAAGGAGGAGGTACTGCGGGGGGGGGGGGGGGTTGGGATGTTTGGAAGGGGGAGTTATGTTACATGTAACTGTATATGATGTACAAAACCGAAAATGTATTGACTGTTGGAATTGAGTTGATGTACATGAGATTTATAATGTATGTTGTCTGATTAATTCAAAATGTTTTATTTTTTAAATCAAACCAGTTTTTATTGATATTACATCATGCACTATTTCTAATAACTTTATACCTTAATCCATCTATACCATTATATACTAGAATTTATGAAGTCTCCTTCTCTCCTCCCATTGTTTGAGATCTTCCAAGTTGAACTTCCTCCAGTTGACTAATCACGTTGGTATGTCAAGTTCCTCTTCTAAGTAGAGGATAACAGCTGAAGCTAATCCAGCTTCATTTTGGCATTTTCCAGGGATCTACAGAAAGGGATGCATATTATGTTGTTATTTATAATAGCATGCTTTACATTAATAGTCTTCTAACAAGTCCAGGTGGAAAATTAATATATATATTTAGTTCTGAAGTATTAGTTGAATAAGTTTTTATTTTATGTAATTTCTAAGACTTGGTGAGAATTTGACAGGACAAAATATATTAAGATGTATTTCTTAGACTCTCACCTCATTTTTGTGGTTCTGTCAATTTAAATGTAAATATAGAAAATGTATTCTAGTGGGAGAGTATATAATTCAACACATAGGTAGCTATTTTAATTCAATTTATCCGCATAATTACAGTTTTTCACTTTTTGCAAAGTCACTAGTCAAAGTCACATTAGACCGGTCAGTACAATTCTCATCCCTAATGAGACAATTGTCTTTGTGCACAATATGAAACTCAAAAAAGGAATATCTGCTTATTTGGCAATATAATGAATATAATATTTGCCAAACTAACTTTTAGTAAAAAAGAAAATATTAAAGTAGTTAGGTCTAATGTTGTAAGGAGTGATAATACAGTAGCCATAGAAGTGTATGGGTACTTACTGTACCTCTGTATGCCTCCAATTTCATACAGTGGTCTTTTCTTTCAGATTCTGTATGAATCAGCAGAAAAAAAAAAGATTCTGCCATGTTCCGTCGCATGCTGCATTATGGACCTTTGCTTCGAGGGGAGAACAACCCTGTAGTGAAATGCAGCACGGAGAACCATATGCATGCTCTGAGTGCTGAAGTAAAGCCTTCGGCACATGGTCCTAGAGAAGTGTTGGGAAACCTTTTTTCTGCCAAGGGCCATTTGGATATTTATAACATCATTCGCGGGCCATGCAAAATTATCAACTTAAACATTCGCCTGCTGTATTTGGTCAAACATGTCATTAACTCACCCCTAATGTGATAGCTGGAACTGCTTCTCTTTGGTGAGGCGTGTGATGTTAGCCGGTATTGATGATGTTGTTACTGCGTTGGTCAGTCTTGAGCACAGTCGACTCTTTGCAATGGTAAGTTTTGAAAAGAACTGCTCACAGCAGTAAGTTTTAACGATTTACTTACTTAAAAGGGTTTTCCCATCAGGGACATTTATGGACATGTCATAAATGTCAGATAGATGTGGGTCCCACCTCTGGGACCCGCACCTATCTCTAGAACGGGGCCCCCTAAACCCCATTGTAACTCTCTGTGTACCGGCTGATTTACGACCATGAAGAAGAAAACAGTGTAGCTCGCTGAGCTGTGCTGTTTCCGTAACTCCCATAGTAGTGAATGGCAGTTATGGAAGCAGCGTAGCATGCGAGTTACGCTGTTTCCGTAACTACTATTCAGTTCTATGGGACTTACGGAAACATAGTAGCTCAGCAAGCTACGCAGTTTTCTCCTTCATGGTCGGAAATCATACGAGTCTGCCACAACACAAAGAGGTAGAACGTGGTTTAGGGGGCCCCGTTCTAGAGAAAGATCTGAGACCCAGATTTGGGACCCGCATCTATCTGACATTTATGACATATCCTGGGGATATATTATAAATGTCCTTGATGAAAAAAAAAGCTTTAAGTCACCTGACCTCACTTCATGCTTTTAGGATAGGTCCTATGTCTAAACTTCAGCTAAGTTTCTAAATTTTAGGTCATGAGCAGGAGGAGGGCAGATGGAGCCAAGTACTGTCATTCACTACTAGTAAATGAGGATGTGGCACCACCCTCCTGCTCCTAAATGTGAGTGAGTAGGGCAGGCAGACAGAACCAAGGAGGAAATGAAACGGCGGCAGCGGCGGTCAGAGTGAGGTCAGGACGTGCTGTGACGGGAGTGTATCAGTCCAGTCACCTGACCTCACTGACATGAGGTCAGGTGACTGGACTCTGCCAGCCCGGGAGTGGACCAGTCCGGTCACGTGACCTCATGTCACTGACTCAGGTCAGGTGACTGGACTGGTCCACTCTTGGGCCAGCATGCACCGACATCACTCAGCCTTCTGCCATACTTGGGTCTGTCCGCCCTTCTCCTGCTCCTAAATGTGAGTGAGTAGGGCAGACGGAGCCAAGTATCGAATGACCCGATGACAGCGTGGTCTGAGTAAGGTCAGGCCGGACCAAATGATCTCGCAGGCCTTATACCTATCCCTGTTCGAGAGTATGCCTGAGTCCTAAAAGATCTCTTTTGACCAATCTCCTCCCCTGCTGAAACTTTATTTAGTTGTTGCCTGAGAAATATGAAACCGGATGTGGAAAAAGGGAGGCATTCCTCAATTTAACTGCAATGACAAGTGCTTATATGAAAGAGCAGTCACCGTGACTCATGCTTCCAGTTTCTGTTGTTGGTTGTTGGTTTTCTTTGCAAAGTGTGCAACAAAAGTAGGGAAAGGAGTTTATCAAAACTCCATACACCTACTTCTGAAGAAATTCGTCAGTTTGCCATCTGTCACATATTTTTTTACAGGCTTACCATGGAAAAGGTACGTAGAAGGTGCAAATCACTATTTTTCAACTGTCCAATGTCCCTATCCCTTTTTAAACCTAACTTGAGGGTCTGAAAGATTGGAATTAAAATTACCAAAACTGATTTTTAGCTTTGGCGTACACACACACTTTCTTATTCACACTTTTTTTCAGTCAAAACTAAATATGTAAATTTATTTTACATCCACATCTAAGCATATAAAAAGGATTGTTTCGTTTTAGGTGTTTGTATTTGCAGAGATAGACGGCTCCTGCTTACTCCTGTTGTTTTCACCGTTTCTCTTGGGATGTCCTCAGAGCCTGCTGTATGAACGGGGAAATGGGGATTAGGTTTGCCAACCTTATGAATTCAATAAATTTGTAACATTAAAATGATGGACTATTGGCCAGTGGGCTGGTTTTGGGGAGGTCTATTTCTTCCTTACGTCATTTATTTTGTGTGCAGTCCTTCAATGATAACAGATTCTTTTCAAAAGGTACACTACCGTTCAAAAGTTTGGGGTCACCCAGACAATTTTGTGTTTTCCATGAAAACTCCCACTTATATTTATCAAATGAGTTGCAAAATGACTAGAAAATATAGTCAAGACATTGACAAGGTTAGAAATAATGATTTTTATTTGAAATAATAATTTTCTCCTTCTAATCTTTGCTTTCGTCAAAGAATGCTCCATTTGCAGCAATTACAGCATTGCAGACCTTTGGCATTCTAGCTGTTAATTTGCTGAGGTAATCGGGAGAAATTTCACCCCATGCTTCCAGAAGCCCCTCCCACAAGTTGGATTGGCTTGATGGGCACTTCTTGCGTACCATACGGTCAAGTTGCTCCCACAACAGCTCTATGGGGTTGAGATCTGGTGACTGCGCTGGCCACTCCATTACAGATAGAATACCAGCTGCCTGCTTCTTCCCTAAATAGTTCTTGCATAATTTGGAGGTGTGCTTTGGGTCATTGTCCTGTTGTAGGATGAAATTGGCTCCAATCAAGCGCTGTCCACAGGGTATGGCATGGCGTTGCAAAATGGAGTGAGAGCCTTCCTTATTCAAAATCCCTTTTACCTTGTACAAATCCCCAACTTTACCAGCACCAAAGCAACCCCAGACCATCACATTACCTCCACCATGCTTGACAGATGGCGTCAGGCACTCTTCCAGCATCTTTTCAGTTGTTCTGCGTCTCACAAATGTTCTTCTGTCTGATCCAAACACCTCAAACTTCGATTCATCTGTCCATAACACTTTTTTCCAATCTTCCTCTGTCCAATGTCTGCGTGCTTTTGCCCATAGTAATATTTTCCTTTTATTAGCCAGTCTCAGATATGGCTTTTTCTTTGCCACTCTGCCCTGAAGGCCAGCATCCCAGAGTCGCCTCTTCACTGTAGACGTTGACACTGGCATTTTGCGGGTACTATTTAATGAAGCTGCCAGTTGAGGACCTGTGAGGCGTCTATTTCTCAAACTAGAGACTCTAATGTACTTGTCTTGTTGCTCAGTTGTGCAGCGGAACCTCCCACTTCTCTTTCTACTCTGGTTAGAGCCTGTTTGTGCTGTCCTCTGAAGGGAGTAGTACACACCGTTGTAGGAAATCTTCAGTTTCTTGGCAATTTCTCGCATGGAATAGCCTTCATTTCTAAGAACAAGAATAGACTGTCGAGTTTCACATGAAAGCTCTCTTTTTCTAGCCATTTTGAGAGTTTAATCGAACCCACAAATGTAATGCTCCGGATTCTCAACTAGCTCAAAGGAAGGTCAGTTTTATAGCTCCTTTAACAGCAAAACTGTTTACAGCGGTGCTAACATAATTGCACAAGGGTTTTCAAGTGTTTTCTAATCATCCATTAGCCTTCTAACACAGTTCGCAAACACAATGTACCATTAGAACACTGGAGTGATGGTTGCTGGAAATGGGCCTCTATACACCTATGTAGATATTGCATTAAAAACCAGATGTTTGCAGCTAGAATAGTCATTTAGCACATTAACAATGTATAGAGTGTATTTCTGATTAATTTAACGTTATCTTCATTGAAAAAAACTGTGCTTTTCTTGCAAAAATAAGGAAATTTCTAAGTGACCCTAAACTTTTTAACGGTAGTGTAGATACGTGGCACTATTCTATTAGCTCTAAGCCTGGTATGATTGTATTGACACTTGGTCATTGGTAGTTTATTTGGTAGTATATTTTATGGGAACTGTTATTATCAATGTCCTGTGGAACTACGTAAATAGTGCTTAAAGGAGTTTTCTGAGTAATATTGATGCTTCCCCTTCATTGCAAACACAGCTCTGTACTGCACAATGCTGTCACATTCATAGCAGCTGTGCACAGTATTACTGTAAGTAAGGAGCTGTGCAAGCAATAACCAGAATGCCGCTGTCCCCTCAAACAGCTGATCGGCGGGGTTGCAAAGAGTTGGACCACCCCCGATCAAATATTGATGGCCTTTCCAAAATATATGCCATGATTTTTAAATCACTCAATAACCCCTTTAAGTAAAGGAGCACAAGACACATCATAGAAACACAGTGCAAAACTGATATATTGTGACATGCCCAATGCAGAGCCTGAGGGGGCAATGCATAACACAGGGAATCAAAGAACACCAAAAAAAGAAGAAAGGCTGCAATCAGAATAGCACATATGGCAAGATTTATTCAACAAAATGCACCAGAAAAGTGGAGGCATAAGGAAGAGTTGCACAATTTGTGGCATTATGCCAGCTGATACATTCATTCACTCTGCAACGCTATGGGAAAATCCCTATTGTATCAGTTTTTGCCCAGAGTGTTCATTTTATGCAGTATATTGTTGCTACAATTTGGTACCCAAAAACTATGGACGTGGGATGGAATTGAGTTTTGCGTACTTATATCTTGTCCATGGACACGGGATACACTAATAGACTGATTTATAAGAGAAATTGTGTTAAAAAAAATAATAGTGTTCCCTATTGTCTATTAGATCACATGTAAGAGGCTTTACTCATTCACATCCAGGTCTCACAATTACTGTAATAGTTAGCACACCATTGTCACTAGATTTGCAGCTGGAAAGCAATGGGTCCATATACTATTCTTGCCCAGGGGCCTTTGTTGTTTGTGTCCTCCTCTGCCATCATTATTTTGAGACCTATTGCACCCAGAAGGTTAGTTGTATGATTCTGTATGTATATGTATTATATGTTTTACTGTAATGATCTCCAAATATTGAACAATTTAACCACAAATCACTGTATATACATGCACTTAAAAGCCCTTTGTTCTAAATACGTCTACTTAATGAGAGCTCATAAATAGTATTCCCAGTTGCTGGGTTTTGGTTTTGGAAACTCAACAGGCAAGTATTGTGCCTTTGTGTTTTACAATAATGTAGTACAGTGTCATCTAGTTTATTTTTAACTTCTCAGTCCTTAATTTTTAAGCAGTGGTATTTACAATTACACAAAAATAGACTATAATGACTCATATCTATTTCACTATAGAAAACAAAACTACAGTGTGCCTATAATAAAAGAACCATATTAGGCACCACGACACATAAGGAAGCAATTCATAAAGTACAGTGTGGCATTGTATAGTAATAAACAGACAGAAGTTAGAGGATTATAGGAAACCTCCCCCAATTGACAGTGGGGTGCACTCAGTGGCTGTACCCCCGAATCCAAGATTATGTGCCCCAAACCATTGGAGATCTCGGTTGACACACGACATCCATGACTGGTGTTAACACAACATTGGAGTTCTAGAAAAAACAGACCGCAGAGGTAATGCTTGAGAGGTGATGCTTTAGCTGCCAGTGACCTTTGTCTTGTGGAGAGTGCACACATATGCAGAAGGGAAGGGCTTTGGAGGTTGGTGGTCGGTGGTGGCCCATCTGTCAAATCAGCTTTGTAATTGCTGCATCCGTTTTCTAGGTACTTTGTTTAGTCTGTAACATATGTAAAGACATGTGAGGGAATACATATGCAAATTTATTTGCAATAATTTATTAGACAAAAAAAAATTACATGCCTTTTCCCTTAGTGGAAAAAGTATACACTAAGGGGTTATCCGGGGACCAAAAATTGCATTGCATTAATATTTTTATGTAAAAAAGAAGTCACTTACTAATGTACTTTCATTTAAAATTCGGTACTAAATCGTGCAGTTCAAACCCGGTGAATTGTTCCCGGAAGTCCTGTAGCTTTTCTAATATTGATAACGCGCCGACCCGGCCCCACGTGACTGGGGGCTTGCTTCCTGTGCTGTTCGTGTCGGAGTGTTATCAAGCACATGACCGCAAGGGGCTGTCACATTGCCTATTGCTAGAGTCCCCGAGCAGAGCATCAGCTAGCGCTTTGCTCGGGACTCCTGCACTGCTCCCGACATCACTGTCCATATTTGGTCAGTGACTTCAGGGGTTTCCTATCGCTGCTGTGTCAGCACAGTGGAAACAGTGGTAAATTGTTCACTTTTATTGTGTCTCAACAATATTGTGTATTCACATTGATACACATTAGGCTGCACCACAAGTTCTCTTTTTTCCTAAAAATCTTTTAAAACGAATCTGTCAGCTGAATATGCTGCCCTAGGTAATAGGGCAGGTCCATTCTGCTAAAAATGTTGTGCTGTTTATAATAAAAGGTGCAATCAATGAATATATCAAACTCTTTGTTATGCGTCTTTTGTATTCATAAGGCGAGCGTTCCCTCGCCTCCTCCCCGCCTCTCTAACAGTGATTGACGGGCTACTGTAAAGGCAGATACAAAGCAGGCGGCCGTCAATCAACACCGCGAGAGGCGGGTTTCCCTCTTGTGCTGCCAAAGAAGCTCTGACCCACTAAGTCATGGACTCCACAATACCTTTGATGGTGTCCTGCGGTATCTGTCACTAAGACATTAGTAGCTGATCCTGCGAAGTGGGGCATAGATGAGGTGAAACAAAGGGGATCCCCTGTGATGCAATCTCTGCCCATAGAGTCCAGGGTCTGTTGAAGGACCCTAGGGCAATCTGTTACCATAGGGTTCTTCAATAGACCCTGGACTCTATATGTTAGTATACTTTTTTTTAGTAGTAGTAGTTTATTAGTAGTGTATTAAAATGTGAAAAAAGATCAATAAAGAAAAGAACTAAAATAAAACAGAACATAACAGTTTAAAAAATGAAAAGAAAAAAAACCCCACATTTTATTTTACAATAAATGTTTTAAAAAATATTAATTGGATGATGCTAAAACATATATTATGTACATATTAGCTATCCCCATTACAATAAATGAAACATGCTATTTAAAGGGAACCTGTCACATTAAAAATGCAGTCTGATCTGTGGACATAATTTTATAGAGCAGGAGGTACTAAGGAGAATGATATATAGTTTTACTAAGTAGCTTGTAATTTATCTGAACCTCTTCTCATTCTGGGCTGAAAGAGGCTCTGTCACCAGAGTATAAGTGCTCTATCTCCTACATAATCTGATCGGCGCTGTAATGTAGATAACAGTAGTGGTTTTTATTTTGAAAAACGATCATTTTTGAGCAAGTTATGAATAATTTTAGATTTATGCTAATTTGTTTTTTAATGCCCGACTGGGCGTTTTTTAACTTTTGACCAAGTGGCCATTGTAAGGAGAAGTGTATGAGGCTGACCAATCAGTGACTAATCAGCGTCATACACTGCTCTCCATTCATGTCCATCTGTATTCACAGCACAGCGTGATCTCGCGAGATCATGCTGTGCTATCACATACACCCACATTAACTTTACTGAAGTGTCTTGAGAGTGAATAGACATTGCCTTCAGCCAGGATGCAATGTCTATTCACCCTCCCGACACTTTGGTAACGTTTCTGTGGGACTCGCACAGCACAGCACCCATCGGATTATGTAGGAGATAGGGCACTTATAATATGGTGACAGAGTCTCTTTAAGAGTCCGGTGGGCAATTTTAATCTGTGATTGACAGCCCACTTTGTATTAGTGTGAATACAAATACAGCTTTCTTTCCCTGATTAGGACCGCCCATCGGCCTCCTAAGCCCAGAATGAGCAGAGGTTCAGATCAATAAATTACAAGTTATACTGAATCTTTCCCCACAAAACTATATGTCAATCTGCTCAGCTCCTCCTGCTCTATAACATGAGACCCACAGATCAGACTGCATTTTTCAACGTAACAGGTTCCCTTTAAGATCTTTGGTGAATGGCATAACAAATAAACGTTAAAAACTAGGGCATAATTATTTTTTGATATGCATTTCCCTCATACTATAGACAACTTGTCCTGCAAAAAAATAAGGCCTCATACAGCCAAGTTGGAGTGTCAGGTTGTTGTGAGTATATATATATATATACACACCGTAAGACTAGGGTAATGTAATGTAAAAAAAATAACTTATTGGTATTTCCGTGTCTGTAAAAGTTCGAACGATTAGGAGCCCACACACGAGCGTGTTTGGTCCGTGATATACGGTTTGTACGTCGGCCGCGTTTCCCGGACCGAACACACTGCAGTGAGCCGGGCTTCTAGCATCATAGTTCTCTATGACGCTAGTTGTCACTGCCTCGCTGCGGGACAACTATCCCGTACTGAAAACATGATTACAGTGCGGGACAGTTGTCCCACAACGAGGCAGGGACTCCGAGCGTCATAGATAACTATGATGATAGGAGCCCGGATCCCTGCACTGTGTTCGGTCCAGGAAATTCGGCCGACATATTGACCGTATATCACGGACTGAACACGCTCGTGTGAATCTGGCCTTACAATATAACTTTATTTCTCTCGCATTGAGAACGCTGTTAAAAAAAAAACCGAACTTTTTTTTATGTCCTCAAAAAATTTAATAAAAGTGATTGAAACGTTGCATATACCCAAAAATATTAGCAATAAAAGCTACAGCTCGCCCCGCAAAAGAAAAGCCGTCATACCGCTCAATCAACCGAAAATAAAAAAGTTATGGGTCTCAGAATATGGCTACACAATTTTTTTTAACAAAAGGTTTTTATTCTGGAAAAGTGGTAAACATAAAAAAATATATAAATTTGGTATTGCCGTAACCGTATTGACCTGCAGAATAAAGGTCACGTCATTTTTACCACACAATAAATTTCGTAAAAACAAAACTCAAAAGACAGAGGAGGAATTGCTGTTTTTCCCCATTCTACACCATTTAGAAGGTTTTCCAGTTTTTCAGTACATTATATGGTACAATAAATAGTGCCGTGAAAAACTACAACTCGTCAGGCAAAAAAAACAAGTCCTCATACGGCTATATCGACAGAAAAATACAAAGTTAAGGCTCTTGAAATGGAGGGAGGAAAAATGTAAAACAAAAAATGGCTGCGGCGGGAAGCGGTCGCGTCTTCTTCACACAGGCTTTTTGTCTGGCGTTTTAAACTGCAGGAAAAACGAATGTAAATAAACCATTTTTCTATAGAAAAGCCTATGAGAAAAATGCTAGAAAAAATACCTACAGCTTTTGTTCACACGGATTATGTTTCACCTTTGGGTAAGATACTATGTCTAGGGTACCTATGTAGGCATGCTGCGTTTAAGAGAAAAAGAAAGCCACTGAACCATAAAAACACCACAAAGTATGCTTATCTATGTAGTCATTACAATATTTTGCTATGGACTTTAAAGTAACATATGGCCATAGTGTTTTTCTGTTCTAAAAAAACGACAACAAAAAACGCAGTAAAAAATGCCAATGAAAACGTTACGAAAAATGCAGTAAAATGCAGTATGTGAATACAGCCTAAAGTAAAGGGGTATTCCAGCTCATACAATATAGCTGTTATTATACAGGCAGAGAAGCATATATTGCTTGCAATACACGGCAGGTAGAGAAACATGTTTTGCTATACATGGCGGCAGAATAGAAGTTGATCTTCTTTTACTGTCCATTTTTTACAGGGGTGAAGATGGAAAGGACACGGTCACCTTCCTGTCACATTATTACTATAAATGCCGCTTTTTTGGTTCCTCCTGGTTTTGGCCGTGACGCAGGACTCCACACGCAGCGCCACAGTGATTCATGGCTGCTTCCTATTTTGTATTACCTAGAGGTGATCCTCTGAGGTAAAAATATGTTTGTACATTTGCTCGCCGGAGGAGTCCCCTTTCTGAGCCGAGCTGCGTGAGTTAAATATATCACCAGGCTGCTGCCTGAGGGATTGCCATTGAGAATGTCCTCACTGCGGACGGACATAGACACACAGGAGGGTCACACTGACAGGAAGACTGAAGACTGGACTGGAGAACAGCCCGTACACTGCCGCTCATAGGAAAAACAAATACCCAAGTGTCACTCAGACACACACTCAAGGTGGCAGACACAGCAGGCAGCACTCAGATACACACCCACTCACTGGGTGGAGGCAGCAGGGTGCACACAGACACACTGGCACACTCACACACACATCCCTCTCAGCCTGGGCTCAGGGGCTCTTCCTGCCAACATGCCTGTGCTCAGACTTATGGCAATGGGATTTTACCTCCAGCTCTTTTTCTGTTTCATCCTCTCTCAGACTTCCTTCATTGACAATGTCTTCTCAATTCCTGCAGGTAATGAGCAGTTTCCTGTTATTCTCATGCATTGTGCCCTCCATGCTGCAGACCACTGCATACCTATCATA